>NC_048224.1:1778777-2042653 GCF_002007445.2 Ailuropoda melanoleuca
AAGAGAAGGGCCATATGCACCCCAATGTTCATAGCTGCATTGTCCACAATAGCTAAATCATGGAAGGAGCTGAGATGCCCTTCAACAGATGACTGGATTAAGAAGATGTGGTCCATATATACATTGGAATATTACTCAGCTATAAGAAAGAACGAATTCTCAACATTTACTGCAACATGGACGGCACTGGAGGAGATAATGCTAAGTGAAATAAGTCAAGCAGAGAAAGACAATTATCATATGATTTCTCTCATCTATGGAACATAAGAACTAGGATGATCGGTAGGGGAAAAAAGGGATAAAGAAAGGGGGGGTAATCAGAAGGGGGAATGAAGCATGAGAGACTATGGACTATGAGAGACAAACTGAGGACTTCAGAGGGGAGGGGGGTGCGGTAATGGGATAGACTGGTGATGGGTGGTAGGGAGGGCCCGTATTGCATGGTGCACTGGGTGTTGTACACAACTAATGGAGCATCGAACTTTACATCTGAATCCGGGGATGTACTGTATGGTGACTAACATAGTATAATAAAAAATCATTTTAAAAAAAACATTTGACAGATATTTAGCAAGTTCCTATTATGTGCAAGGCAGTAGGTGGAGCGATGTCATGGGTGGGTGTTGGGAATGCAAAGATGGATAGCAAAATCTGTTCTCAGGGAATCACAAATCAATACATTGCTTCTTGGTCTCAAGCATAATGGACTTTTGACCTCCTCTTATGCTCCTACTTGTAGTGAGGGAGGAAATATGTAGTGAACATTGTCTTCCATATTTGTCATCCCACCCCCCCTCAACAACAACAACAGAATTCCTTTTGTAAGGTTTAAGGAACCTCTAGGAAGAAAAATGACTGTTGTACAATAGCTCTTGGGTGGCGAAATCACAACTCATGGACTATTTGTAGATCCAAGAGGACTGTTCAGTATCAACCTCATCCCTAACTGTGCAACAATATTTCAAATGCAAAGCCTTCTTTGAAGGGAAAGTTACATGTTTTTATTTATAACATCTGTACTTTAATGCATAATTCTTAGAGCAGTTTCTTAAAGTGGGGTCCACAGATCACCTATATTAGAGTCACATATGGAACCTGTTAAAAATGCAGATTCCTGGGCCTCATCCCAGACCCTTCATAATGAGAATCTGCAGAATCCAGAATTCAGCAATTCTAATGAGACCACTAGGTGAGTCTTAGGCACACTAATGTTTCAGAAACTAAGTTGTATGAGCTCTCAAATGGGTAACCAGTCTTTCTTTGAAGTGAATTCATTCATTGTGTTATGAGTAGGCAACATTAATGAACTCCATTAAAAATAGCAATGACAAACCACCAAAATACCATTAAACAGATTTTGGCTTGGAAAAGGTCTCTCCACACAGCTTTCTGTTCTAACCCAAATCAAAGTGACTACTGGTTTGATAACAGAGAACCCTGTTTTTCCTTGTCACAAGGATCTGGGAATGCAATAAAGTTAACAAAAAAATAGCTCTCTGGCTGGACACCCAGCAACTCCATTCTCAAATGCCTCCCAAGACATCCAAGTCCCCAGAGGGTACTTCATATGTGCTTTCATGTGGTCCCTAGACAGTCTCATCTTCTTTCTTGCTCTTCAAGTTTTCATTAATATTGCCCGGAAACTACCCTGGTATGTCCTGGCTTTTTAATACTCTGCTACAGATGAAAGCAGCGTTGAGCCTCCTATGGTTTTCTGCTCTCAACCTCCCAAACCCAGGAGCTCAGTTTGGTCCTGCTTCCTACTTCTAGTTCCAACAGGTTACCCTGCCAGTGAGTAATACTTTCTTCATCTAGCTCTGTGTTGTCTTCTGCATCCAAAGTTTTAAATGGATTCAACTTTTAGTTTCTGTGTCTTGCCAGTTAGTGGAATGATGTGCTTCTCATTTGGTCATATCTCCCTGTGCACAGAAATTGGTCAGATGTGTCTTATGGTGGAATTTAGGAGGTTGGGTAGAGAGCTAATGCCACTTAAATTGATTTTTTTTTCTCACAAAGTTGCTTCAACTTCATATCAGTTTGTTGACCTCAACATCCTCTCTGGTAGGCTGAAATTGTTTTTTTGTTGTTGCTGTTGTTTTGTTTTCCATAGGAGGTTTTAGTAAGATGCTTTCATTGAGTTAACAATGTCATCAAGGACATAGCTTTCTGTCTTCCTGCTGTGCCATCGATAACTTATTGGCTTGTCCTCACACTGGTTCACTCCATGGACAGCTACAGCAGTGCCAGGCATCAAATACAGACCCAACAATCAAAAGAAGAGGAGGCTCCATCTCTTTCTATATACCTGTATTAATACTGAGGAAACCTCACAAGATTCTCAGCAAGTTGACCTTTAACATCTTGGACAAGAACTGGATCACATGCTCACTCCTAAACCAACCACCATCAAGGGGAATAGGTTAATATTGGGAGGTTTTTGTTTGTTGCTAGAATAGTCAATATTTTCTGCCTAAGGGCTAGACACATGAATACAGTTAGACTGTTCTTAGCAGAGAAGAAAGAGGTGGGTTTGCGATAAGCAACCAAGTACTAAAAGACTCCTGGTCCTTCATGATGAAAAGCTCTGGAAGACTAATGGAGTTGTTCATATCCTAATCTTTGACATGTTTACAACTCCTAGATTCCCACTCTGGAACCACAGAATAGCCAGAAGCACATCTGATTTTAGTTTACAGTGATGAGGAAGTTTTAATTTAATTTAATTTAATTATTTAATTTATTTTGATTTTTCACTACTTAGTCACAATCTACAGTGTCTGATTTTTCAATTCATTTCTAACTAGATCCTGACTTTTTTTTTCAGTAAAAAACAAACAAACCAACAAACAAAACAAACAAGAAAAAACTAAAAAGTAAGAGACAAAAACAAAACTAAGAACTTTCAACAGCTCTGCAGGTGGGTGTAAGTAACATGAAGGTTTAAAAATAAAACAATTGAGACTTAAACAAAACATTCATGTGTGGTATCTTCTAGGGTTTTCCAGGAAAGAAAGATCTCCTCCAAATCACTCAAACGAACAATGGCAAGCAACCATTAAAGTTAATTAGAGCCAAGTGTCAGAAACAGAACTTTGAAGATTTCATAGATGTTTACTCTAAAACCCACTTTCCCCAAAGCTTCCATGTGCTTCCTTATTTGGTTTTATTTCTAGGACTTGAGCTCACAGCAGCAGATGTGGGAACAAAAATGAAATCAGAAGGACTTTGGTATTCTGGAGTAAATTGCTCTCCACTGCATTAGCGAGAGAGAACAGATTGTAGCTAGGATAAGAGCAATGTAAATAATTTTAAGTGTGCAATAGCACACAGCATCGATTTAAATGACCTGGTAACTCAGCACCATCCCAGGCAATTACTCCCTAAGCGGGATTTATGTCATGTGTTGTCAAAAAGCAGTCCAAACCTTGGACACAGATATATGTTTAGATATATATTTGGAAGTTGCTCTTCTCAATTGGAAAAGACCTTTGGATTGCTTTGTTATAAAAAGCAGAAAGGCCATTTTCTTTTTCCCCTTAAATTTAATAGCCCTCAGTGGTATGAAGGAACAGTTTACTTTTTTCCAGTCATTTAAATATTTTTGAAGATGCACATGCAGATTTATTTGAAAAGCATCTGAAACAAGGATAGCATTTATCATTAAAAATATATGAATGAAATTACAAAAGGGCTTACACTTTTATTTTTAATGATATCTTTTATATATATCTAAAAATTTCTGGCTTTTAGTGAAACTGCAAAAGAAATTAAAATATTTTAGGTTTTCCCCTCTCACATTTCTTTCTGAGGAAGCAGCAAGGCTTGGATTCACATAAAGAACCGCATGTTAATGTCATAGCCTCAGATTGTCTGGGTAAATGCCAAGGAGCACATCAGAGTTAGTAATGAACCTTCCAGTGACAACTCAGTCAGCCTTTTGACTTCACATTTTATGGCTCCCCACTCTGACGTTATATTTCAGGACTATAGTTGGAATGCTGAGCACAATGGTTTGCACATTCTAACCTCAGGTGCCCAGATGTGTTGGTGAATTTTTCTTTTCAGTTCACAGCCAATACGCCTCATGAACCTTGGGTTTAAACTTGGCTGTAATTTTGGCAACAGAGCTACCAGTCAAGAGCTAATCTAACTCTTGCATTTGCTCTTCTTCCCTCTCACTTATAATTTGCCAAAGCAGAATCAGATCTATGGGACATTCTCAGGTGGGATTCTGAGCTAATGTATAGAATTTATACAAGTACTGTATTGTTTCATAATATAAGAAAAAAGAACACGCTGGATTCTAAAGCCCTGTCTTTAGCTTCTCCAACCTTTTTGTTGTTGTTGCTACTGTTGCTTAACACCCTTGCCTTGGTTTTCTCTAAAAAAAAAAACTCATGAGTAAGCCTCCTCCAAACCCTCCTCCATTTGATTTTGCTAATTGTGATATGATAAACTTATTTCTCTCCCTCATTCTTCCTCCTTTATAGGGAGCAGACACATTACAGTCAGGATAGCAAAAAGAGGAATTTGGTAGTGTAGATCAAATGAGGAAAGAAACAGAAACCCGAGGTATGTAAATAAATTGTTTTGGCAGCACAGAACTATTTTACTGTTTTACTAATTCTCCACTTGCAGCATCCTAAGTATTAACCTCCCCACTGCACACATCCTCATCCACAAATAATTGTTAACTTATGCCAGATACATGAGAAGAAGAGTGAGGCCTCCAGAAGAGAAAGGCAGAGAGGTCAAATAGACATCAGTCATAGAGAGAGGGGTTTGCTTTCTAGTGACTCCAAGGTAGAAGGAGTAGGCAACTCTGATATGTAAGAAGCTACTCTGTCTTCTGGATGATTATAAAATTGAAATTATGTCTCAAAGTAAAGGAAAATTTTTATATCCTCTGTGTTCTCTGTGAACACTTGCCTTAAGAGTAAGGGTATTTAAAAGTGAATGGTGCCACCCTTCTTATTCATTAGTAAGAAATAGTACTGGGATTATTCTAAATTGATTTCAAACTTCTTCATGTTGAATGGAAGCCAAAAAGGGCTGGCTGTCATGAGCATTATAAAAGAGGTCTCTGTCAGTCTGTCTCCCCACCTTAAATACACAGATTGATTTCTGCATGAAACTATTTCATTATCTTGGTCAATCCATTTAATAGGTGAAGCTCAGATAATTTACGATTTGACTACACCTACAGGATGTGTTGGAACAGATAATCAGAATCAGATTGTTCATTTGATTATAATACATTGCCTGGGAAGTACCTGAAAATTAGGACCTCAAACAGAATGATCTGAGGATGTCATTGCCTATGTGGCTACATGTGTAAAGCTCTCTGGAAATACAAAGGCTGGCCCTAAGCTTCCAGACCTCACCAGCATTTTGGTTTCCTTAATTGGGCACACTCAGATTATTTATACCCATTGTATTAGCTATACTAATTTATATGCCATAAACATAAATTCTAAGGAACGAGACACTTAATCAGAAGCAAATTTAAGAGCAAGCTCTTAAAAGTTACTGTAAGATGCTATTTGGCTAGCTCATTGCCTCCTATACTACTGTTTTTTGACACAGTTGACTTTCTGTGCATAATAAAGCAAGATCATAAAACAAAAAATAAAGCAAGGAATCATGGGCTTTTAAGGCTAGTGGTATTGTCGTAGACCATTTTTTACAGAAAAGAAACAGGCCAGGAACATGCATGCTTTCATTGATTGATAATTACTATTTTTTATCTTACTGAATACCTGGCACTGTTCTAGTTACAAGGAATAAAGTTGTAAAAGTAACACTCTAAATTTCTATCCTCCTGACACTTACATTTGACTGAGGAATGAACAGGTATGGTTATGTGTTTGAGCAGAAGGTCAGGTAGAGATGGGAGTTAGGAAGAAAAAGAGTACAGAAAAGAGATAAGAGTAATAGGGGGAAAAGTGGAAACTCTTCTGGATTTGACAGAAAGCACTCTGAGGTAATTTGAGCAGATATCTAACAGATGCTAGATATGTGGGACAGGACAAGCTGTGTGACTATTTGAGGGGAGGATTTCCAGGCAGAGGAAACAGTGAGTGCAGACTCTGAGATGAGATGTTATATGTGTGTTTGAAAGAGAGCAAGGAATATGCTTGGAACTCTGTGAGCAAGAGGGAAAGTGTGAAATGAGATCACACAACTATCCAGGGCTCAATCATATAAGATCTCGAAGGCCAAGAAAAAGAAGCTATTCTAAGAATCTATTCTAAGTGTGATAGGGAAAGATCTGTGATTGGTGGGTTTTAAGAAAGAGTATGACATGATCCAATTTACATTTGAATTGGTCATTCTGGCTTTCCTGTGGGCTGAAAGTGTAGGAGGTATAAGACAAGAAGGAAAATCAGTCAGAAGAGGATTACGATAGGCCAGGTAACAGCTACAGTGACTTGGAGCAGGATGATGTAGGTGGTGATAGGGGTCAGACTTTAGGAATATTCTGAAGATAGAACTAACAGGACTTGCTGTGGGGTTGAGTGTATTAAAAGATAAACTGTGACCTGTTAAAAATTTTAAGAGTTTATTTGAGTAAAAATTTATTCAAATCAGGCAGTGCTAAACCAGAAGTGGTTAGGAGCACTCCTGGACAGATGCCAGGGAAAAGGTTCACATAGTAGAAATTGTGGGAACAAAGAGGAAATTATTGATTGGCTATAGCTTAAAGCATATTTGGCTCCTTGTGATTGGTTGTCCTTCACGTTTGATTCCATTAACTTGAGGCATTTACAAGTTTAGATTTTTGGTTGTTTATGTAGGCTACCATGACATTAGAGCAACCTCAGTATAATGGCCTCTTTGTTTAATTAACTTAATAGGTATGTAATGTAAGAGAAAAGGAAGAGTCAGAGATGACTTTCAGGTTATTGATATGAGCACCGTGAGGATGGTGATGCCACTTCTTAAGAAAGGGACAAAGAGATAAAGCAGATTTGGGAAGTAAAAGGAGACGTCAAGAGTTTCTTAATTTTGGTTTTGGGAGTGTTAAACTCAAGACACCTATTAGTCATCCAAAAAGCAATGTCAAAAGGCAATAGAATATATGAATCTGGAGCTCAGGAGGACTTTGGGTCAAGAGGTGTAAATCTGAGAATCATTACCATTGACTTATTTAAGATCACTGAAAATTAAAGTCTGAACTTGTACCTCCTGGTTGGTCAGAAGGAAGATGGTGGTGGAGTAGGAGGACCCAAGGCTTGTTTTGTCCCCAAAACATAACTAGATAACTATCAAATCATCCTAAATACCCCAGAAGTTGACCTGAGGAAGGACAGAACAAACTCCACAACTAAAGGGAGAGAAGAAGCCACATGAAAGAAAGTAGGAAGTGCAGACACAGAGGTTTAGGAAAGAAAGGGATCACAGGTGCTGCAGAGGGGAGGGAACTGTGATAGTGGAGAAGGGGGAGAGAGAGAGGACCATACAGAGGAATGTACAAGGAGAACATTTCCCCAAAGCTTGGAAAATGAGAGGTGCTGAATTCCCTGAGGTCTTGCAACCACTGGGGCTTAAAGCATGGAGTTTTAAATGTCAGCTGGCTTAGCTGGGATAGAGCCCAGAGGTCACTGTCGGGGGGCAGACAGTGTGGAAAGAGCAATTTGAGGAATGCCTGTAGCACACAGAGGGGAGATTATTTGCTCTTCTCAGAGTGCTTCCCTGAGAGGCTGCATTCAAAGAGATGCCTTTCCAGGAAAAAAGGATTTGGCTGGCACCATTTCCCATCTCTACTCCTCAGCATAAACACAGAGCCACCTGCAGAAAGCAGCACAGCACTGACACTGGCTACCTAACTTACTTACACCAAGCCCCAAACACTTGTGCTCTATTGGGACTGCCCCTTTCAGTCAAACTTGCCTCAGTACCAGCACAAACCCCTGCCCACACCATGTCTCCTGACCAGAGACTTCTGCAGGGCCTCAGTTCTCATGGAAGTAGTATCAGGTCTCATTCAGAACACACCTAGTTAAAACTCACCACATTCAGGCCAAGGACCAAACACTGCCCATAGCAGGCGAGGAGAGCTTCTGCAGATGACTGACCTGAAGAAAAAAGCAGCCAAAATACAAGCAAAACACATGAAGGACATGCCAGAGACAGTCCCTGAAGTGTCAGGCCCTGAACACTACATGACCTCTTCTTCATAAAGTCATTACTTTCAGGAGCAGGAAATATAACTGGCTTTCCTAACACAGAGAAGAAGGAAGAGACTTAGACAAAATGCCACAATGGAGGAATCCCAAATGAAAGAACAAGATAATGCCACAGCAAGAGATCAAAGCAAAAGAGATATAAGTAACACGCCTGATGGAGAATTTAAAACACCAAGCAAAGATAGTCACTAGGCATGAGAAAAGAATAGGAAACATCAAGGATATTCTTACCACAAAGATAAAAGAGTTAAAAAAAAGTATCAGAGATGAAGAATGCAATAAATGAGATTGGAAATGTGCTTGATACAATAAACAGCAGGTGGGAAGAAGCAGAGGAATGAATTAGTGACCTAGAAGACAAAGTAAAGAAAAATAATGAAACTAACTGAAGATCTGAGAAAGAAGAATTATGGAACCTGAGACTAGACTTAGGGAACCTCAGTGACTTCATCAAATGTGATGACATTTGTATCATAGGAGTCCTGGAAGAAGAAGAAGAGAGAAAAGGAGGCAGAAAATCTATTTGAAGAGATAATACCTGAAAATTTCCCTAATATGGGGAAGGAAACAGATATCTAAATCCAGGAGGTGCAGAGAACTCCCATTAAAATTTATAAAAGCAAGCCAACACCACAACATATTATAATTAAATTTACAAAATATAGTGATAAAGAAAAATCTTAAGCAGCAAGACAAAAGGAGTCCTTAACTTACAAGGGAAGACCCATAAGGCTAGCCAGAGATTTCTTAACAGAAATTTTGCAGGCTAGAAGACAGTGGCATTATATATTCAATGGGCTGAATGGGAAAAGTCTGCAGCCAAAAATATTCTATCCATCAAGTCTGTCATTCAGAATAGAAGGAGAGATAAAGAATTTTCCAGACCCCACCTAAAAAAAAAAAACACAAAACAAGAAACAAAAAACAAAACAAAACTAAAGGAGTATATGAACACTAAATCAGCCCTGCAAGAAATATTAAAGGGGATTCTGAGTGGGAAAGAAAGACCAAAAGTGACAAAGACAAGAAAGGATCAGAGAAAATCTCCAGAAACAATGACAAAACAAGTAATAAAAGGCAATAAATACATAGCTATCAATAATTACTTTGAATGTAAATGAACTAAACGATCCAATCAAAAGACATAGAGTGTCAGAATGGATAAAAAAAACAAGATCCATCTATTTGCTGCCTACAGAAGACTCATTTTAGACCTAAAGACACCTCCAGATTGAAAGTGAGGGTACAGAGAAACATTTGTCATGCAAATGGATGTCACAAGAAAGCCAGAGTAGCAACACTTATATTGGACAAACTAGACTTAAAAAAAATAAAAATAAAAAATATATATATGTGTGTGTGTGTGTGTGTGTGTATGTGTGTGTATAATGGAATATTACTCAGCCAACAAAACAAATGAAATCTTGCCATTTGCAATGACATGGATGGAGCTAGAGTATATTAATCTAAGTGAAATAAGTCATTGAAAGAAAGAAAAATACCGTCTGATTTCACTCATATGTGGAATTTAAGAAACAAAACAGATGTGGGAAGGGAAAAAAAAAAGAAACAGGGAAGCAAACCATAAGAGACTCTTAATGATGGAGAACAAACTGAGGGTTGATGAACGGAGATGGGGTGGGGGATGGGCTAGATGGGTGATGGGTATTCAAGAGGGCACTTATTATGATGAGCACTGCCTGTTATATGTAAGTGATGAATCACTAAATTCAACTCCTAAAACCAGTATTACACTAGAATTAACTAGAATTTAAATAAAAATTTGGAAAAGAAAAACAAAGACTGTATGTAACAAGAGGTAATGAAAGGCACTATATCATAATGAGGGCGATAACCCAACAAGGAGATATAACAATTGTAAATATTTACGCACCAACATGGGAGCTCCCAAATATATAAAACAAATAATAACAAACATAATGGAACTAATCACTAGTAATACAATAATAGTGGGGGACTTTAATACCCCACTTACATCAATGGTCAGATCATCTAAACAGAACATCAACAAGGAAACGATGGCTTTGAATGACACACTGAACCAGCTGGACTGAACAGATATAGTCAGAACATTCCTTCCTAAAACAGCAGAATACACATTTTTTTCAAGTGCACATAGAACATTCTCCAGAATAGATCACATATTAGGTCACAATTCAAGCCTCAACAGATACAAAAAGAATAAAATCATACCATACAACTTTTCTGACCACAACACTATGAAACTAGAAATCAACCACAAGAAAAAATCTAACTGGGGATGTACTGTGTGACTAATATAACAAAATAAAAATTATAAAAAAAAATTTGGAAAAACCACAAATACATGGTTAGATGATATATTAGTAAATAATGAATGGGTCAAGCAGGAAATCAAAGATGTAATTAAAAAAATACATGGAAACAAATGAAAATGAAAACACATGGTCCAAAACCTTTGGGATGCAGTAAAGCAGTCCAAAGAGGGAAATACATAGGAATACAGGCCGACCTCAAGAAGCAAGAAAAATCTCAAACAACCTAACCTTACATCTAAAGAACCTAGAAAAGAACAACAAATGAAATCTAAAGCCAGCAGAAGGAAGAAAATAATAAAGATCAGAGCAGAAATAAATGATATAGAAACTAAAGACACAAACAAACAAAAGAACAATAGAACGGATCAATGAAACCAGGAGCTGGTTGTTTGGAAAGATTCATAATATTTACATATCTCTAGCCAGACTTATCAAAAAGAAAAGAGAAAGGATCCAAACAAATAAAATCACAAATGAGAAAGGAGCAATAACAATCATCACTACAGAAATACAAACAAATGTAAGAGAATATTATGAAAAACTATAGGCCAACAAATTGGACAACATGGAAGAAATGGATAAATTCCTAGAAACATGTAACTACTAAAACTGAACCATGAAGAAATAGAAAACTTGAACAGACTGATAACCAGGAAAGACATTGAATCAGAAAACAAAAAAAAACCAAAAAAACAAAAAAACTCCCAACAAACAAAAATCCAGGGCCAGATGGTTTCACAGATGAATTCTATCAAGCATTTAAAGAAGACTTAATACCTATTCCTCTTAAACCTTTCTATTTCTAAAAAATAGAAAAGAAATGAAAACTTCCAAACTCATTCTATGAGGCCAGTATCACCCTGATACCAAAACCAGATAAAGACTCCACTAAAAAAGGGAACTACAGGCCAATATCTTGATGAATATGGATGCAAAAATTCTCAATAAAATACTAGCAAACTGAATTCAACAATACATTTAAAAAATCATTCACCATGATCAAATGAGACTTATTCCTGTGTGGCAAGGGTAGTTCAGTATTCACAAATCAATCAATATTATGCACTACATTAACAAAAGAAAGGATACAAACCATATGATCATTTCAGCTGATGCAGAAAAAGCATTGACAAAGTACAACATTCATTCATGATAAAAACCCTCAGCAAAGCAGGTTTAGAGAGAACATACCTCAACATAATAAAGGCCACATCTGAAAAACTCAGAGCTAATATCATACTCAATGGGGAAAAACTGAGAGCTTTTCCTCTACAGTCAGGAAGAAGGTAGGGATGTCTACTCTTGCCACTGTTATTTAACATAGTACTGGTAGTCCTAGCCACAGCAATCAGACAACAGAAAGAAATAAAAGACATTTATCGGCAAGGAAGAAATAAATCTTTCAGTATTTGCAGATGACATGATACACTATGTAGAAACATAGAAAGGACTTCACCACAAAATTGCTAGAACTGATAAATGAATTCAGTAAAGTCACAGGATACAAAATCAACTTACAGAAATTTTGCATTTCTATACACCAATAATGAAGCAGCAGAAAGGGAAATTAAGGAATCTATCCCATTTACAATTGCATCAAAACCAATAAGATACCCAGGAATAAACCTAACCAAAGAGGTGAAAGAACTGTACTTTGAAAACTATAAAACACTGAAAAAACAAATTGAAGATGAGACAAAGAAATAGAAAGACATTCCATGCTCATGTGTTGGAAAAACAAATAATGTTAAAATGTTTATACTACCCAAAGCAATCTACATTAATGTAATCTCCATCAAAATAATAACTGCATTTTTCACAGAACTAGACTAAACAATCCTAAAATTTGTATGGAACCACAAAAGACTCCAAATAGTCAAAGCAACCCTGAAAAAGAAAAGCAAAGCTGGAGGCATCACAATTCTGGACTTCAAGTTATATAACAAAGCTGCATTGATCAAAACAGCATGGTACTGGCACAAAAACAGACACAAAGATCAATGTAACAGAATAGAGAACCCAGAAATGAACCCACAACTATATGGTTAATTAATCTTCAACAAAGCAGGAAAGAATATCCAATGGGGAAAAGACAGTCTTTTCAAAATGTGGCGTGGGGAAAACTGGATGGCAACATGCAAAAGGATGAAACTGGACCACTTTCTTACACCACACACAAAAATAAATTCAAAATGGATTACAGACTTTAACGTGAGACATGAAACCATAAAAATCCTAGAGAACACAGGCAGTAAACTATCTGACATCAGCCATAGCAACTTCTTCTTGATAGGTATCCTGAGGCAAGGGAAACAAAAACAAAGATAAACTATTGGGATTATATCAAAATTAAAAGTTTCTGCACAGGGAAGGAAACAGTCATCAAAACTAAAAGGCAACTTACAGAGTTGGAGAAGATATTTGCAAATGACATATCTGATAAAGGGTTAGTATCCAAAATTTATAAAGAACCTATAAAACTCAACACCCCCAAAATGAAAAATCCAATTAAAAGTGGGCAGAAGACATAGACATTTTTCCAAAGAGGACATCCATCCAGATGGCCATTAGATGCATGAAAAGATGCTCAACATCATTGATCATCAGGGATACAAATCAAAACTACAGTGAGATGGGGCACCTGGGTGGCTTAGTAGGTTAAACATCTGACCCTTGATCTCAGCTCAGGTCCTGATCTCAGGTTATGAATTCAAGCCCCATGAGTGGCTTCACACTGGGCAATGGAGCCTACCTGGAAAAAAAAATACTACAATGAGATATCACCTCATACCAGTCAGGATGGCTAAAGTCAACAACACAAGAAACAACAGGTGTTGGCAAGTATGTGGAGAAAGGGGAACCCTCTTGCACTGTTGGTGGCAATGCAAACTGGCATAGCCAGTACGGAGGAAAACAGTATGGAGATTCCTCAAAAAGTTAAAAATAGAACTACCCTACAATCCAGCAATTGCACTAGTAGGTATTTACCCAAAGGATAAATACGAATTCAAAGGACACAATCACCTGGTTGTTTATACCAGCATTATCTACAATAGCCCAATATGGAAACAGCACAAGTGTCCATGGACTGATGAATGGATAAAGAGGAGGTGGTATATATACACAATGGACTATTATTACTCAGCCATAAAAAGAATGAAATCTTGCCTTTCACAACACCATCGATGGAGCTAGAGAGTATGATGCTAAGCAAATCAGTCAGAGAAAGATAAATACCATGATTTGAGTCATATGTGGAATTTGAGAAATAAAACAAACAAGCAAAGGAAAAAAAGAGAGAGAGGAAGACAAACCAAGAAACACGCTTTTAAGTATAGAGAACATACTGATGGTTACTAGAGGGGAGGTGGGTGGGGGGATGGGTTAAATAGGAGATTGGGATTAAGGAGTGCACTTCTTGTGATGAGCATTGGGTGATATATGCAAGTGTTGAATCACAGTATCATACACCTGAAACTAATGTTACACTGTATGTTAACCAACTGGAATCCAAATAAAGAAAATAAACTTGTACCTCTTTCTTCATTTCATATTGGCTATATCTAGATGACTACTGAAAATAAAAAGCCAGACTTGTCAGAAATTGACATATTATTTGAGTATTATTTTAATTAAAAATATATATCTTATATAAAATATACCCAATATATATTTTTCACACATATATAATCTACATTCAAGAAAATAAGTGAAAGCTACATTCAGTAAGAGAAAATCTTGAATACAAAAGATCTTATAATAATTTTTAAAGATCAGCAGAGTTTTCCAAACCTCAAAAGAAAAGCCCTCAACTAGACATGATGTTCCCGCCAAAGTTCAAATAGAGACAGAGAGCAAGAGCACAAGTGGGAGGAGGGGCACAGGAGAGACTCTTTGAGTAGACTCCCTGCTGAGCTTGGACACCGCGTGGAGACCGACCTGGGGCTCCATCCCACAACCCATGAGATATGAGCTGAGCTAAAACCAAGAGGCGACCAATTGAGCCACCCAGGCACCCCTTGACTCCAATTTTTGAGAAATGGCCATACCCCTGAACAGCTAGGACTCTGTATGGCATCCTTTTGGAAAGAAATGCCACATTTCACATCAAACATCAGAGGAAAGGGAAGAGGAATCATAGGACAGTGTATGAACTATTAGGAGAAGAAAGAAGCAGACATGTTTCATCCTCTAATTTGAGGGATTCAAAGCTCTAAGTCTTAGTAAGATTATCTCTTACAAAGCAAGTTCGAAGAAATCATGGTATTTCTGTAAGAATTGGTATCATAGTGGTGTTTTCGAAGAGCTAAATTGGTTTCAAAGGAGAATGGCTAACATTGCACCGAAACAGGATAGCTTGGGAGATTTTCAATTCAGAATGCCTGGTAGCACCACTCTGTTTCTGAAGAGTTGCACTGCATATTTTTGAAAAATACAACTGAATGAGAGGAGTAAAACTAGTAGGGTGCTATGTACAGTTTCAAAGGCTTACATATCCATTTATTTTATTTGATCTATGCAAAAAAGCCATAGACAGACAAGATGGATAAGATCATCTCTATTTTCCAAATGAGGAAGTGAGACAGTAAGTGGTGGAGAAAGGACTCAACTTAGGGATTCATTTAGAGCTCATGTCAAGGAAAAGCTTGTCAGTCCCACAAGCAACTTGGTGAAATAAGCATCAAGCATTGCAGGAAGCCAAAGCTGCTGTCAGTTGCCCTCCTCCTCCTCAGCCATAGATATATTTAAACCAAGTAATAATAAAACAAACTGGCAGCTGGTACTTTTGTAGAGCCAACTCTGGAGCCCCCTCAGAGGAGAACTTTTTTTCTAGATAGAGTTTGTCATTTTTCTTTTTTTATTTTTCATTTTCTGTTTATTTTAAAGTTACATTTCTAATTAAATGAAACATTTGAAGTAAAAAATTGGAATGAACTGAGCCAAATTGCAAGTATAGACATGCCTCGAGCAATGTGCAGGTTTTCAAGTTTTTAACATTCTGTCCTCCTGGCATCTGTCTGTGATACATGATATGACCAAAAACACTCAATTCCACAGACACTAGGAGAGAAGTCCCTTCCCCACATCCAGACCCTGAGTCCTCAACCTGCAGGCTAGAGGAGTAGTCACGCGTTATTTGTATTTTTAAAAACTACTGATCATCGTTGACTGTCTGCCTAGTGCATCATGGTCATTAAACATTCAGTTATCACAACTTGGTGGGTACGACTTTTCACATTTCATAAGCTTATTTAGGGACAGACAGCTTCCAGCTGGCTGACTCTAACAGCAGCACACCTTCCACCTGCATCATTCCAGTCCTTGTGAACCTCAGGCTTCCAAAAACAGCTGATGTACTTTGAGGTAGACAAGCTGAACTTCTGTTGCTTTGAAAGGTGCAACCTAAACTACTTTCCACCTGGAAGGCTAGAATTGCAGTAGACACATCTCTCTGAATTCTTTGAGAACCAATGTCCTGCGAAGATGCCAAAGAGCTGCACTCACATGATCAAATCTGCTTCTTACTGGTGATTGTACAGTCCCTCACCCACCTGAAGCCACCTTCATTGCTTTATCTGTAAAATGGGGACTATGTGACATGCCCTGCCCATTCTCTCAGCTTGCCATAGAGCCAACTGTATAAATTCATGAAGGTGATTGTCAATTGAAAAGCCCCCCACTAAATCACAAGGTGATTTTTCTCACTTCAGAAAGAATGCTGCCAAAATTTTTGTCATGCTCATATTCAGCCATGGCAAAACTGGCTTAGGTTTTCTTATCTCTCCCTCTCACTTCTGATAACTATACAGCAAAGGGAACTGAAATGGGTTTCGTGCAGCAGAAGCCACAGAAAAAGGATCACGTTTTCACTAAATCGTGAGGAGGGGCTGATTCTGCTGGTGCTGCCAACATGTGCCAAATACGTCTCTCAGCTTGCTCTGTTAGTAACAGGTGTTCACAGGCTGGTGAGGATGGAAAGAAAGCTCCCCCTCCAGTTTGCCTGTCTTTCACTTGTCAAGGGTTTTGACAGGCATTTTGCAGTTCCCTGTCACAGAGTTCTAAGCACGGCTGCACAGCATGCTGCTCAAAGCAACCCCAAGTCAAGGAATTCTGAGAATTTCCCTTTAGAGTTTCTGTGTGATGACATGCCTAGATATGAGTGTTGGTAGCCCTTCCTCTTGACATATGTATGTTTTATTTATCCTCCTGGTGATCCAGAATTTGTCCGAATGTTGATTGGGCTTTGCTCCAGGTAAGATATCAGACTTGATTTCTGTACCTGTTTAGTAAGATCTAAAATATCCCTCTGTCTTGCTTCCATGTACCCAGTGTATAATCCCTACTTATATCATAATTACTTTTTAAAGTGTCCGTCTCTTCCACTAGACTCAACTTCTAGGAGCAGGAACCCTGTAATATTCCCAACACACCAAGTAGAGTATCTGGCATATAACAAAGGCTAATAAATGCATATTGGACTGAATCTTAATTCAATGCATCTGAGGTACCTGAAAATGATAATCCCCCTGAAGGAAATGAAGCCATATTTCTTCTAGTTAAACTTTTTTATGATAACACAACTAGAATCTAGCACTTTCACCAGTACTGGGTTCAGGTTCCAGGCCTAAAGGACTATTTTTGTAGTTGGCCGTTAGAGTGATAAAATCACTTACTGGATTTTATTGTTTGCACTTACTTTCACGTATAGGTGGACATCATTTAAAACATATATATATATATATGTATAAAATAGATTCTTTTTAATGATTCATATATATTTAAAACATATATATTTAAAACATATACTTTATATATATTTATGAAATATATATTTCTTTACACAAACTATATATATATATATATATGATAGAATGTACATTTTTTATTGGTCTGCTTTGCCCGCTCTCTGATGGAATATTTTCCTTTGCTGAGGTTTATTCTTATTCTAGACACAGCCTGGATAACATAACGTGTTTGATTTAATGCACATCACTAAACCAGTATTATGCAGAGTGAAACTGAAGGAGGAATTTTCCTATTTGGATTTTTGGGAAATAGAAAGAGACCACACACACATACCACACCACCAATCTCAACTCTTCCTGATTTCCCGTATTTCGTTTGAATGTCTGAGCATTTACACACACCAGGAGAGGGTAATCACATTTCATGCTTCCAAGAATGATCTGATCACAAAAGGGTCAGAAAAGACCCTGTTCCACCCCTGTAGAATTGTTTCTTTGGTTGGTGCATTAATTGGGGTGAGGGATTATTAAATTCCTGTGAAGCATGAAGCATTTGCTGCTTCAGGTTGTAGAGAGTGAACTTGTAGGAGCAATGGTCTGAGCTTCTGTGGCAGCTTCACACCATCACTGCAGAGAGGGCTATTTCAGTTTTCTTTGTTCTCCACTACTGTCTCTCTCCTTTGGCATCAGAGAGTACATCTCTTTCATACAAAGAGAGAACCTTCATGATGAGAAGGAATTTAGAGATTGACTAGTCTTCTGACTTCATGGAGGGTAACACGTTCTAAAAGTTTAAGTGGCTTGCTCAAGAGCTGATTACAGCAGATCTCAGCTGTAATGTAATGGGAGAAAAAATACCTGACTGAAGCCATGAGACCTAGGTCTCAGTTCTGCCACCAGCTCCTACACATCAATCAGGTTCAAATACACTGGTGGTTCTCAAATTTAAACATTCATTTGAATCAGCCAGAGGGCTTGTTAAAATATAGATTGCGACTCCATCACCAGGACTTCTGATCGAGTGGTAGATCTGGCATGGGGCTAAGAATGTGTGTTTCTAACAAGAGCACATGCTGCTGGCCTGGGATCATACCTGACATACACTAAAGTTGTCAAATGGAACAAACATTGCCCTTTCCTTCCTCATTAGTTTGTTCAACCCTTTTTTTCTTATTCATCAATATTTACTGAATATGAACTAAGTACCCAGCATGTTTGGTGCTGGAGATCAGAAATGTGAAGATGACAAAAGCACAATCCTCTTTTGAGGAGTTCACAATCAGTGAGGAGGGACAGATGCATAAATGATTACTGACAATCTTTTAATTATAGTGATAGAAGTTTATACAAAGTGTAATGGTTGCACAGTCCTGAAAGTAATGACACAAAGACTTTTCAGGGAATGCTTTGTCAGAGAGGTGACATTGGGGCTGGGCTAGTAAGGAAGGGTAGGATTTTTCCAGATGGAGCAGAGACAAAAGGATATCCTTTTCAGCTGAAGGAATAGCAGGTGCAAAGGTATGGAGAGTGACATCTTTAGGAAGAGTTGGTTAAGTAAGAGTGGCAGGAACATGGGGTGTGTGGAACAGAAGTCAAGGAGTGGAAGAAGATGAAGGTGGAAAGATAAGGAAGATGAACTAATGAAGGGCATTCCATATCCTGCCAAGGAGTCTGGAGTTCACCTTGTGTGCAGCAGGGATACTGAAAGGTTTTTAGGTGGGATGTGCTTTAAGGTTACTCTGGCTAGAGTGTGAGGGAGGATGAGAGGGTTTTCCTAGAAGCAGGTATAAATTAAGAATCTTTTTATAGTAATCTACATTAGGAATGATGAAAACGCATCCAGAGCAATAGCAATGGGAAAGCCCAGGAAAGAGCATTAAAGGGTTTAAATAACCAGGACTTGCTAACACATCAGAAGTAAAGAATGAGAGTACAGAGAGCCATAGATAATTCTACAGTTTCTAGCATGCTCAGCTGAAGAGCTGGAAATGCCATGAACATAGATAGCAAATAGGAGAAGTAGGATGGGGTGAGATAAATTCATTTGGGACAAGTTAGGATGCTGGTGTCTGCAGATAGGCAAATAGGATGCCCTACTGTGGCTGGAAAATAGAGTCTGAAGTTCAGAAGAATAGGCCAAAGTCAGGAGAAAGATTAGGGTAAAGTCATGGAAGGGTATGACCTGTTCACGGAGATGTGAATTTCTTGTCCTGGATTAATATGCAAATTGCTGTCAGAATGATAAGTGATAAAACCTCAATTATAGAGAGGAAACCAAGAGATTAATGATACATGTTAAACTAAGGGATAACCAAGTTAAAAATGGAAAATCAGAATTCGAAATTTCTAATTTTGACATCTGAACATTTTGAGAATGAATGTTAAGAAAATGACTGTAGCAACATGAATCCCCAGTTCCCAGTTCACGCTCTTCACCAAGCCACTACTGCTTCGTTGCGTGAGGCTTTGGGAAAATTCTAACCTGCTCCAGGCCTTGGTTATCTCAACTGTACAACAGGGCTGCTGAGAAGATTTAACAAGTCCTACAAAGCACTTATCATAATGCTTGGAACATAAAAAGGGTACTGTAATTTTATATACACATATATCAAATATATGTTCCATATATATATGGAACAATTTTGCTAGAAAACAGAAGACAAAAACTATCCAAGAAAGCTGCCAGTAAAAGAACAAGAACAAGTAAAGACAGTAACTGTAAAGACAAATACTATTAGATGGCCTCTTCTTGCTAATTCCCGAATACCCAGAATGGGGGTATATGTTTGGTCTGGCATACCATCTTCTATGACTATGATACCACAAAACACAACTGACTTTGCACTTGTTTTCTATTGCTATGTAATAAACGGCCACAAACCTGGAGACTTAAAATGACACAAATGTATTATTTCACAATTTCACAGCATGACTAGATATTCTGCTTAGGGTATCATTGGGCTGAAACAAGGTGGTGGTTGGGGCTGCAGTTTTTCGTCTCATAAGGCCTTCTTCCAGGCTTACAGGTTGTTGGAAGCATTCACTTCCTTGTAGTTGTAGAACTGAGGTTGTAGGTTCCCTTGTAGCTATCAGCTCTCAACAGCTCTAGGAGGCCTGCACTCTCTAGCCACATGATCCCCATAGGCAGCTCACAGGGATGTTTGCTTTCTTCAAGTCCTGCAGGGAATTATCTTACTCCTCTTGCTTCTAATTAGTAACTTCTCCCGTCTCTGACCTCTAGAACAAGATTTAATGGGTTCACGTGATTAGCCCATCCAGATAATCTCCCTGTCTTAACTTATCTGGGACCTTAATCACATCTACAAACTTCCTTCACAGCAGCACCTAGAATGGTGTTAATAACTGGGAGAAAGTGGGTGTACACCAGGGATCTAGACCATCTTAAGAATCTTGCCTACCACATTCCTAAAGCACGTGCAAGTTCAGTCACGAGACTGAGCAGTGATTTTTATAAGCATTGCTGCATTTAACATTTGCCCTTTGGGTTATTTCTGTACATTCCTTCTACAAATGAATGACAAGTTGCCGAATATCTCAAAGGCCAAGAGATATGCATTTAGAAGAGTGACATATTTTCTCCCCATGCTCTTAGGGTACTTCTGAATGATGTGTAATTATAAGTCTTTCACCTCTGACTCTGTGCGCCTAACACCTATAAAATCATTGGGTCAAGGCAAGGATTTATCCGTCATTGGGAAAAAAAAGTTGCTTTTCAACTCAAAATTGCTTACTATTCCTGACCAAGATTTGAAAGGTGTCAGTTTGATCAATATAGTTCCGGCAATAAATCAGCGGAGGCCAAGGCTGGTTTTGGGGGGTACTTGAACATATGCTTGCCCTGAACATGTATTTAATTTAGGAGCAATTTATTTTGTTATCAAATCAGCTGGTTTCACTCAAGAGGCCCCTAAGTCAGACACAGCCAGGCTGGCGAGAAACCACTAGTGAAAAGGAACAAGGAGCAAATGCTGAGGGGGGAGGTGAAGTACAAATCATGGCTGAGATACTTAACCTGTATGTATGGTCTCTGGAATTGGTCTGTCAGGTGAAACTCTGTAACTTCTTACATTGACCTCCACTTGAAGCACTCCAGTGCTGCCAGGAACAGCAGTCTCAGCAACTGGCCTGGGAAGAGAGACCCCTCACTTCTCCTTCCCAACATACAGCAAGATCCTGAGCATCAATCTATATTTGGGTCCTTTCATATGTTCAAGACATATTGGTGGCTGGTCATAGGATTCCAGGCTAGTCAATGAAATACACAAAAGGAACAAGAGGGGCACCTGGGTGGCTCAGTCAGTGAAGCGTCTGCCTTCAGCTCAAGTTATGATCCTGGAGTCCTGGGATCAAGCCCCACACTGGGCTCCCTGCTTAGTAGGGAGCCTGCTTCTTCCTCTCCCCCTCTCATTCTCATGATCTCTCTCATGAATGAACAAAATCTTAAAAAAAAAAAAAAAAAGGATCAGGAGACTGTGTAACGATTTTTTCTTTTAAAGTTTTTATTTATTTAGAGATAGAGAGCACGTTGAGTGCGAGCTGGGGGAAGAGCAAATGGAGAGGGAGAGAATCTCAAGACTCAGAGCTAGAACTCTTGACCTGAGCCAAGATCAAGAGTCAGCCACTTAACTGAGACACTCAGGTGCCCTGGTGTAATAATTTCTTGATCATTGAGCTACTAAAGTTTATACCATGTAAAGGTTTAGTTAATAGACACCTTGGACATCATGAACATTGCCAGTATTCACATGTATGTTCACATTTTGGTTTGTGTCTCAAAGAAAACTGTAAGGTCATTTTAAATTTGTACTTTATTTGTACTTTTTCTCCTCTCCTTTGCTAAAATAATCAGACTTTGTAAATTCATTTCCATGCCATAAAGAGATTCTAAAGCCCATGAATCATAATTAAACAGGTGTTCTTACATTACTAAATAATAATCCACTGAGTTTTGAGCCTGTTTATCCTACTCACCCCACCTCATCCCCAACAAAAGGGAAGATAATAGGGGTACGATGTGTACTTCCTGCATTGCAGGACTAAAGTGGCATATACCTTTTGTCTCTGAAGATCAGACTCATCTCTAAAACAAATTAGATTTCTGACTTTGCACTGGCAGAAATCAAAACAACTTTTCCAAAGTTAAAGAAAGAAAAGAAAAGAAAAGAAAAGAAAGAAAAGAAAAGAAAAGAAAAGAAAAGAAAAGAAAAGAAAAGAAAAGAAAAGAAAAGAAAAGAAAAGAAAACTATTAGTTTCAAGTTTAACAAACTTATTTTTGGAGGGGGAGGAGATGTGTTATTCCCACTTAACTGCCCATACACATAGTAAAGAATTATTTTACTCAAACCTAGTTAAACAGCCCCAAGTTGGGAAGAACCAAATATACCTTGGTAATATTCTAGTGAGCAGACAAGTTTACTTTGAAAAAGCTCTTATTTGCTTACACACTAGTACAAATTCTGAGATGTTAAAATCATATTAAGAGTTATTCTATTTATCCAGTAGGTCAATCCAAAACCAAGTTAGATTTATGTACTTTGGTTTAACCTAAGAAAATGTTGGGAATAGTCACTCAGCATTAGATCCAGGCACTTCTACATACTAGAGAGTAACAGCTCTGAAGGGACTTGCTTAACAAATCTTTCAAAACTTATACACTGTGATTGGCAGCTGAACTTGACTATCTTTCTGCTCTGAAAAACAGCTATGTGTAACTTTACAGAGAAGCCAGGGTGTATCAGAAATGAGAAAAAAAAAAAACAAAACACAAAAACCTGGCAGGAAGCACATAGACTTCTCTTAGAAATGAACTGTCAAATTTTAAGACATTATCTCAAAAGTGTGTCAGTTTCATCACAGAAACATTTCCCGTGGTTGCGGACAAAGAACCAAATGTTTTTGTTTTTAATGATAAATGTGAATTTCTCTCAAATTTTTTGGTACTTTTAATTACATGCTGACTTTTGTTTCATAAAGGAAATTCTTGCCTCTTTGAAATCATCCTAGTTCTGAAAGACTGGAACGAGAACTGAACAAGTTCTAGATGCACCACTGACTTGCTGAATGACCCTGGGCAAATCACCAGGACTATTTTTTAAGTTTCACTTATCACCAGTGAAATAGAGTAGCTCTGAAATTCTCATAAGGTGATATATGTGACAACACCTTGGAAATTATGAGCAGTACACAGATAAAAATTTTTATGTACTTCTGCACATTGCATGATGCCAATCCATTGTTAGATTGTTAATAGATATTGACCCAATTATAGGAAAAGTAAAGAGAACTATTTAAAATAATAGTTTAGTTCATTTTCCAACTTGGTTTATCATTTCTTCTTTTTTTCAGTATTGTAGTATCCTCAGGACTGAAGTCTCTCAATGTCCATTTGTCTGTCCAGAATATCCGTAAATCCCACGCTTGTTTTGGTATCCTGGGGGTGCGGGGGGCATGGGCAGAAGATGACAAATTCACTGGTGGTACTCTCAATCAACACGGAAGGCCTTCCCTTTGGGGTCTGAAAGGATGACTACACCCCAACAAGCAATGCCTAGGGGGAAAAAAAAACAACAGTACCTTACATGTATGTTACACCTCAGTTTACCAGGTGCTTTCATATGTGCCATCTTATTTAATCCTCACAACAATCTAGAAGATACATCACCATTACATTTCTCTTGTTCAGTGTGAAACAAAAAAAGGAAAACAAAGTCCACAGGGGGGAAAAAAAATCCCCAAGCAAGAAAGGGACTTAAGGAGAACTGATTTGGGGAATCTAATTAAAAAGTTAAGAGATCTGAAACCTAAAATTCTACCCATTGAACTGGCTTAAAGAGTAAAAAGAATTACTGCATTTTACTGTAAGACATCTTAACAATCACTTATAATAATAATCAGATTATTATTGCTACAGATAAGGACTGTGGGCCCCTTTACCCATGATACACACAGAACGTGGGCTTACAATTCATGTCTAAGATGTGATTTCAAAGCCCTATTTCTTAAACCGTGATTAAGTACCCTCACTCAGACTTCCTCCAGGATTGGGAAAAAAAAGGGGGGAGGTCTGGTGCCAGCTGTGTCACATCCTGATTATTTGACCTTGAACATAATACTTAGTCTTTGCGCCTTAGTTTGTTGGCGGTAAAAAAGGATTACTATAATCATACCTATCTCTAATAGCTATTGTTAGTATTAAAAAGACTGAAACTAGCAAAAGTTCTCAATACTGCGATTTTTCTTAAATGAGAAAAGCGTCCCAACAACTTCCTCTCCCCGCCCGTTTCTCCTTTGGCGTATCTCCATCACGCGACCAGCCCCGCAACCCGCCCACGTGGCTGCCGCCCACTTTTCCCTCTCCCCTTGCCCAAAGGCCCTGCGTTGCCCAGACTCTCACTGATGCCGATGACCATCTGCGTAATAGTCCCTGGACCCGGGAGGTATCCCAGCTTCATGGGCTTCCGCGCCACCCAGTAGACGTACCCGCCCGCCCCTATCAGCCCCGCCCCTGAAAGCACGCGACAGCTCCAGCAGTTATTGAATACAGGGACTTCCGCTGGAGAGGTCGGCGCGCCAGGTACGGCGAGGGGTAGGGGCTCGGCGGAGCTAGTAGCCTCCGGAGGCGCAGCGACCTTGACCGGCTGCAGAGGCTGCGACGAGAAAGAACCCATGCTCAGAAGCTCGGCTTCCGCCGTGGGAGACTTCGGACCGAACTGACGTAAAAGATACGACCGGAAAGCAGAGCGCCGGCGCACTGCACAGGAAGCTCTTTGAGGGTCGCTGGGAAATGTAGTTCTAGCCTGCCTCTAACGGGAAAAGGTGGTGGCGGACCTACTCTTGTGGATTTGTGTGGCAACAACCTTGGCCTTCCTGGAAGCCATCTATCCCTACATCCGAATGCAATCACTTTCAGGATTATGATTTAGCCAAGCCCCTAAATGTCTCGATTCTTAGTTTCCTTAGAGGAGTCGTCTGGGTTTGTAAGTTTCTTCCCTAGCACAAAAAGTGAGACCTTGAGCATGTCACTTCACCTGTCTGGAGGTGTGTAACTCAAAAGAGTTAAGTTTTATATGTGCTTAACTATATGCTAGACACTTTGCTAAACGATTATCTGCATTATGACATTTAATCTTCCCAACCCAACGAGGTATTAGCTTCCCAATAAATGATAAAACTGGTTAAGTGACATAGCCATAGTTGAAACCAATGCCTGTGTCAATACGGTCAAATTGTTTATACGCCACCTATACATACTGTTGATGCAAAATGAACAAACCTCTCTCTCTCTCTCCCTCTCTCTCTCTCTCTCTCTTTTTTAATTTTAAAGAGAAAGGAAAAGAGTTTTATTTCAGCCCAGTTAGGATAGCTACCTGGGATACACAGTATTCACAAAGAAGAGAGTGTTCTGGGGGGAAAAACATTTGGTGCAAGGTTATATATGTTTTTACGCAAAGAATTAGAAGTCATGATGAAGAACATTCCAGAACGTCACAGACTTTATCTTGGTTTTTAATATATTGGAAGGCTGTATGACTTTAATCTTATGGGAACAGGGAAGTTTCTTTTCCTTTTCTTCTTTTTTCTCTTGTGTTCAGGATGCTCATTTTTGGTTATTTTCTATTTTACTTATTACTTATTTTTAAACAAAGAAGGCCAATGTGTGCTCAGGATAGAAATAGAACCCATCCTTTGAGGTTTTGCCAAGTCATTTTGACCTTGTTAAATTTTATTTTATTTTATTTTTTAAAGATTTTATTTATTTATTTGACAGAGACAGCGAGAGAGGGAACACAAGCAGGGGGAGTGGGAGAGGGAGAAGCAGGCTTCCTGCTGAGCAGGAAGCCTGATGTGGGGCTGATCCCAGGACCCTGGGATCATGACCTGAGCAGAAGCAGACGCTTAACGACTGAGCCACTGAGGTGCCCCAAATTTTAAAGTATTGCTTCCCTGAGAGCTCAAGAGCAGAAAACATTCAATGTTGAAAATTTCCTTTATCAATATTGTGAGGGGACTACATAAATAGAATAGTTATTAAAAATGGGTTTGAATTACCTGGATAAATAATTTTTCACTTCTCTTTAGCTTTTTTCCTAATGTCATGATCTCAATTTTGTCATACTCATGGTATTTTTTAGATGCTGAGAGCCTCTGAGATAATTCAACTCAAAATCAGGCTAATGGACTTGAAGAGTTAATATAGAATCTGTTCTTGCAGGTTTACATTCTTACCATCCCTTAAGAATAGACTTTTAATTTTGATTGCTTCTTTGCAATTCAACTGCTACAGCATCCATTCCCAACCCATTTCCCCTCTCATTTCCTTTGGGTAGAGCTGCATATGTACTTTTTTTTTTCCCCCCTGGGTTGTTCTTAGAGGATTACTGGTAAGAAAAAGGCATTTAGAGTTCAGAGGTCATTTCTGTTACAGGAGGTGGGTGAAAACAGGATTAACTTCAGGTTTGAATTTTTCTCCTTTAGAATGGCTTAAAAATTAACATGATAAAAAATAAATTCATTTTTCCATTTTCTAAAATGGGATGTGATTTTGGGAAGGCTTAAAAAAGAGATAAAAATAAAAGTATGGATAAATGGGAGAAAGGAAAGTAATAAGAGAAAATACAATCATGAGAACACAGGTTGGCCTGCTGCTTAATTTCAAAGACCCTCTCCATTTCATTCTTTCTCTTTCTCTCTCTCTCTCCCCATGTATTGTCCAGTAGAAAGACAAACTGTTTGGAAATTTGGATTCTATAGCAAGCTGTCACCATGAGTCAGCCATATGACATAGAGAACATTATTTATTCTCTCTAGCCTTTAGTTACCTCATGTTTGTAATAAGGAGATTTGGAATAGGTGATATCTAACGCTTTTTCCGAACTTGAAAGTTCTATTTTTTACTATATCTCTTTTCAATTAGCATTGTGCTAGTAGTTCCCTACTTAGAGTTTCACTTAGAAATTCACAATTTGTAGCTGCTGCTTTTCACTATGCCTGATTCAACTTTCTATACTGCATGTGATTTCTCATTATTTATGTTAAAAAAAAACATCATTTGACAGCAGTTACCAAATACTTTGATTACATACTTCTGTGGATGAAAAGGTTGAGCACATGCACAAAAGAAAAGGTTGAGCACACAATAACATTTATGCATGCCTATTTATTATTTATAAATTACATATTACTTTATACATTATGAGGATAAGATAAAATGATAGAAATATAAATTTTAATATGTTCTCTTATCTTTATATATAGGCTTGTGCATCTCCATGGACACCATGATTATCTGACATGTGACTTTATTAAGTCATCTTTTATCTAAAAGCTTATGTTCCTTATTGTGCATATTACAGTTAAAGCTTCCAGGAGAGGACATCTTCAATTCTCTAAACAAGTATTATTAAAATCGCATGACACATTTTCCAAACCACAGGCAAGATTTTAACTACTTTTTTTTTAAGTCCCTTCCAAAAGATGTGTTTCTTTTCTTATGATTGCCTCAAATAAATAATTTCAGCTTGTTTGTTATTGCACATAGCACATGTTGAAATTGAGATGTTGAAATGAGATTGAGATGTAACTTCAGAAAATTATTAGAAATGTTGACACATCTTGACGTAAATGAAACAGTAGGGTCTGAGGATAAGGGTAGAGGTTAATGAAAGCAGACAAAACTATAATTGGGGGAAGATGTGTGCATTTGGGGGGAAAAAATAGTAGGAGAAGGTTCAAAGATTACTTCATTCTATTGTAATTATTTATTTTCTTACTACTTATTATCTCTATAGTTTATTTTGGCACTTATGGCTCACAAAGCCTTACAACCTCTTCTATTTTATTTATAAATTTTAAAAAATGCAAAAGGCATGAAAAGTGTCCTTCAACTCTTGTCCCCCAGCCACCCAGTTCCCCTTCCCTAACACAGCCAGCTTTATCAGCTTCATGTATGTCTTTTCAGAGATGTCTGTGTGTATGTGTATATTCTTTCCTCCAGTGACTTTGGAAGTCATTCCATATCAGCCAATATGTTGAGTCTCTTTATGTGTTTGTAGGGCTCTGTAGTATTGCACTGTATGGCTGCAGTATATTGTATTTAAGTGGTCTCATATTCATGGACATTAATAGACATTTAGGCTGCTTCCAGTCCTTTGGTATTACAAATAGTGCCACAGTAAATAACCTTGTACATACATCATATCACAAACATATATCTCGGAATATATTTCTGAAAGGCTATAGTATTTATAAACTTGATGGACATTACCAAATTGCCCTTCACAGAAGATGTACCAATTTACACTCTCAACAACACGTGTGAGATCTGTTTCTTTATCCTATTCCCCCAAACAGTGAATTTAATAACTGATCTCTGCCAATGTGGTAGGTAAAAGTGGTTTAATTTACTTTTTCTTATTATTAGTGATCTTCTTAATATATGTTTAAAGATAATTCATACTTCTTTTTCTGTGAACTATCCATATTTTTGCCCATTTTCTTCATTGAATTGTCTTTTTCTCATTGACTTCTAAGAATTCTTTATACATTAGAGAGATTAACTTTTTTAAAAAAGATTTTATTTATTTATTTGACAGAGAGAGAGAGAGACAGCCAGCGAGAGAGGGAACACAAGCAGGGGGAGTGGGAGAAGAAGAAGCAGGCTCCTAGCGGAAGAGCCCCATGTGGGGACCAATACCAGAACTCCGGGATCTCGCCCTGAGCCAAAGGCAGACGCTTAACGACTGAGCCACCCAGGCGCCCCTAGAGAGATTAACCTTTTGTCTGTGATGTAAGTTCATAATTTTCTCCCAATTTTCTATTTGCCTTATTATGCTTATACTTTTTACCATGAACATTTTAAAAATATTTAACTGAATTTAGCTATCTTTCTTTTTATAGCTTCTGAGGTTCGTGTCATAATTAGAAAGGCCTTCTACTTTCTATGGTTTCCCCTGGTATTTTGATCTTTTCTTTAAACACTTAAAATTTTAATACATTTGGAATATCTCCTATTATTAGGAGTTAGGAATGGAATCACCTTTTTTCCCCCCCTTTCTTTTCCCCAGTCCATTTTTCTTAACTCTATTTATTAAATAATCCATCTTTCCCCACATGTTAGAAATGCCCAGCTTTCTAAAATGCCATATACAGATGTATGTCTATTCCTGGACTTCATGTTCTGCTCCATGATTTGTTTATTTATTTATGTGTCAGTATCATAGTATTTTAATTACTAAGCTTTGTAATGTGTTAATACTTGGAGACAGGTTCCCCCGTGTTCCAGATTTTCTTGGCTATTCTTACATGTTTATTTTTCCACATGAACCTTTGACTTAGCTTGATTATTCTGACAAAATGATGCTGACATTTTTATTAGACTTGTGTGAAAATTGTAGGTTAATTTAGGGAGAATTGACATCTTTATGATGTTGAGTCATCCTATGCAAGGACATAGGATGCTTTTTCTTTTGTTCATATCTTATTTTGTGTTCCTCTGTAACATTTTAAAGTCTTTTTTATAATGATCTCACACATTTTCTCTCAGACACTTTATCTTTTTGTGCCGTTATTGAAAATAAGGATTTTTTCCTTCTGTTGTGTCTTCTAACCGGTTGTTGTTTGAATACAAGAAGACTATTGATTTCCATATATCCTAACATTGAATTATTAAGACCTTCTGGTGAACTTTTGGAATGTGATTGATAGCTTTCTTTTTGTGCAATTCTTATTCACTTTGAGGATCACCTTTATACCCATTTCATAAACAGAATTTGGAAGCATTACTTCTTTGTACTCTGGAACAATTAAAATGCCATTGGAATTACCTGTTTTTTATAAGTTCTGTTAGAATTTCCCTGTGCAATTGTCTAGTCCAGGCACTTTATTATTTTAGTGGGGGAAGGAGGGGATGTGGGGAAGGGGGTTCTTTAACATATTTCTTTATTTGTATTTTAGAAATATGTTTAAATTTTCTGCTGCAAATAGTTTTGGCAAGTTATACATTTCTGGAATATTATTTACTTCATCCCAGTTTCAAGTTTATTTGCACTAAACTGAGAAGAGTAGCCCCTTACAATTCCTTTAATTTCTTTATAACCTGTGTCAAACCTATAAATGCTTATACACACACACTCACGCACACACACACACATCTTTGCCGATGTGATTACTTAAGGATCCTGAAATGGAGTGATTATGCTGGATCATTTGGGCAGGCCCTAAATATAGTCACATGCATCCTTATAAATACCATACAGACAAAGAGTACACACAGAACAGAAGGCACTGTGACCAAGCAGTGATGTGGCTGCAAGTCAAGGAGTATGGGCAGCCACCAGAAACTGGAAGAGGCAAGGAACAAACTCCCCCCTAGAGCTTCCAGAGGGACTACAACTCTGTGAATGAACAGGTTGACTTCAGTTCAGTGATATTGATTTCAGACTCTTGTCTCCACAACTGCGAGAGAATAAATTTCTGTTGTCTTAAGCCACCAAGTTTGTGACAATTTGTTACAGCAACCACAGGAAACTAATACTTGTGTTTGATTAAACCTTTGTCCCAGACTCTGCACTCTGAAGAACCTGAAGACAGGAAAGTATAACCACAGATAGCACTTTCTTTTCTTCTTCCTTTTTTTAAAAAAAGATTTGTTTATTTGAGAGAGAGAGAAAGAGCAATAGAGCACAGTGCAGGGAGGGGCAGAAGGAGAGGGAATCCCAAGCCGATTCTCTGCTGAGCATGGAGCCTGACCCCGGGCCTAATCTCACGACCCTGAGCCAAAATTGAGTCAGGTACTTAACTGACTGAGCCACCCAGGCACTCCAGCACTTTTTTTTTTTCTTAAGGAGTTTGTGCTACTCCACAATTTTCTGACATTGAATATTATTGTGGAATATTCTGAGAGCAGGTCAATTTAATCTCCAATATAAGTGACTAGATCTTTTTGCCTAGATGCCTGAGTGATATTTTTATTTTTCCTTCTTTCCTTTCCTTTCCTTTCCTTTCCTTTCCTTTCCTTTCCTTTCCTTTCCTTTCCTTTCCTTTCCTTTCCTTTCTTTCCCTTCTTTTTCTTTCCTTCCTTTCCTTTCCTTTCCTTTCAAGTTATTGAAATCCAATAACGTTTTACCAGGATATATATCTTTGTTGACTATTCTAGTTCAGTTTTCCAGGCATAAACAATGATATACATATTATCTATATTATATATTTGTGTTATTGTATATTATTTATTATATATATTATATAATACCAAATTTTAGAAACAAATATACATATGTGTATACACACACACACACACACACACATTCTCTTATCTTTGTTCCAAGAATGTTTATCTGAATTATATCTTTTAAGGCACAATTCATTATTTATTGTTTTCTTGGCACCAGATACAACCATTAACATTACTTCCACTCATTCATCATTGAAGACAAAAGGATAATTCATTGCATACTTTCAAAATAATGCACTATACAACAAACAAACAAAAAGGTTAAATTTACCAAGGCATCCTGATTAATTATGTGAACTGGTAATTAAGAAAAAAGAAAAACTAATCATTTGTATCTTTCCTTATAAAATAGAAATTTAAAGAGTTCTATTAGTTTTAATGTAATCTTTATGGTTAAAGAATCTCAGAGTGGTACATATAAACGTTTAATCTAGAAAGGTATGTAATTTAAACATATGAATGAATAAAATTGTAATCACATGTAAAAACTCCTATGAATGAATAAAATTTGCATAACAAAATGATTACAGAAAGCCCTAGGCTTTCATTAAAAATTGGATGTTGAATGATCCTTTATGATGTTATAGATTAGTACACAAAATACATTTTTATACATTTATAACCCTAAGAAAAGAAAGATAATTTTTTCTTGGTAAAGATCTCCTAATAGCTATTTGGTTTACAATGGGATAAACTGAACTGCTAAGGCTTTAGTGTTTACCAAATCAGATAAACTGAATATTTCACAGTGATTTTTTCCTAAGTCAGGGGTCTGCATTTTCTTCTGAAATACTGACACTTCAGGGGAGTATCTTGGCAAGGTGGTTTTCTGTATGTTGTTGATATTGTGTATGAACTACATTATTTCCCTTCCTTTCCTCCTCTTATGTGCTCTTCTATTTGGCTTAAATGTAAGTCCTTTCAGAACATTCTCAAGAAGAAGATTCCTGGGGCACCTGGGTGGCTCAGTCAGTTAAGCATCTGCCTTCGGCCCAGGTCATGATCCTTGAGTCCTAGGATCAAGCCCCAGGTCAGTCTCCCTGCTCAGTGGGGAGCCTGCTTTTCCCTCTCCCTCTGCCTGCCGCCCTGCCTAATTGTGTCTTTATCTCTCTCTCTGTCAAATAAATAAAAAAGATCTTAAAAAAAAAAGAAGAATATTCCTCTAAGGAAGTTTTAGAGATGGAATATTAAAGAAAAGAAACTGGGTATCTGCATGTCCTTAGATGTCCCTATATTTGCTTCAGACTTCTGCTAGATTGATGATGTGTTTTTACATGTGATTACAAGCTCCATACCTCTGATTTTTTTTCCTAGAAAATCGGCATCTACACATGGCCTTTATGAGGACTGACTTTTTTTTTTATTATTATTTTTAGCCTCAAGGAATGCCACATGCCTCTTTAGATACACAATTTTGGTTATCTGCTCATTTATAAGTATTTGATCATCTTTTGGAGCTTTGTTTCTGATGCTTGCCTCTGCTGGCTTATTCTATTGTTGAATCTGAAAAAGAGGTTTGTATAACCACCATCCCCCTTAATTTCTGGAGGTATGTCTTCATGGTGAGCCTCCATTCCATTACCAGGAAAAAGAAAAAAGAACTGGACTTTTTAACTTCCACTGTAGAGGGTTGGAGATGTCTGAAGATGAGGAGTAACATCCTTGTCCATGTTCTTCTGGACTTTCATACTTCCACATGCTTCTCTCTTTTCCTTCTCTCCAGAATGAGCACTAGCTGCTTTGTGCTATAGTCCATTTGCAATTCCAATGATAAATGGGCCTATTCAGGCCCTGTCAGCTCATGGATTCAAAAAGCTATATGTTTGCCTTTTTGTGACAAGAAATAGACTCCATGTATTTTCCTGCAGCTAGCGATATGTTCTCCTTTGTTGATGCTGTCATTACTTCCATAGACCTTGGGAAGGGCAGTGACCAGACAGCGATATTGGGGCTGCAGCATCAGCATGTGAAGAATGACAAGGCAGTGTGACATGTTGCATGCAACCCCTCACCTGTGCCCCGGGAGTTTAGTGTGGGTGCAGCAAAGTAACCATCACAGTACTTCTTCCTTTTGACCATTGCCAGCATGGATCTGCTCATTAGTATTTGTTGTTTTTTCTTTTTTCTTCAAGGATGCCAATTATATATCCTCTTGTATCCTCTTTAATTTTCTTACAAATTCTTTCCATTTGTTTTCTGATTTATTTTAGCTTTGCTCCTTAATGTGTTTATAGCAATGTCTGTTCTCTTTCATAGTCCTCTACTTCTGTCCTTGTAATACTTCGATACTTTCATTTTCTTCTCCCATTGCTTCAGTTGAGTTCTGACAACCCATATTTTACCTTTTCCTGCTGTCTAGTTATCTTTATGTAAGTTCTTTTATTTGTGTTTTGAGCTCTTGCTTCATAGAATTGACTGGTTTTTAAATTTTTAAAATTTGGGAAGTAATATTTGGTCATGATTTTTATATGCTCCATGACAATATATCTCTGGATGTTATTATGAATTTACCATTTATTTTTCTTGTTTCTTTCATTCTTTCCCTTTTATTCTTTAGTGTATCTTTGAACATCCTGTTTTGATTCCCTTGTTTATTAAGCATTTTGAAAGGGTGGGTTTTCCCATTTATATTAGGAGAAGGTTATATCAGGACAGAGCCAGAACTGAATTGCAGGCCAGTTGGGATTATCCTTTTGGCTCAAGGAGTCTTATGTGAGTTGGTGTAGCCTTCTTTTCTCTCCAGTGAATGGAATAGGCAACTTTGGGGGTTTTCTTTTTTAATTCAAAGTCTTCTTTTCTCCTACACTGTCACAGACAGGGGACTTCCTGCATACGTGGCTTCTTGGTGAGTTTTTTATTTCACTTTACCTTCTTTTTTTCATGGAGCAAAACAAGGTCCATGGAATGCAGGGATTTAAGGTGTGCACTTCACCTTCAAGAATGGTACTTTGCTGACTCATTCTGATATCTGCTGCTGCAAGGTCCCAGCTCCATGCTCTCTTCTCTGCAGCATAACCTTGCGTGATCACCACTGCCGTAGCAATTGCACATGTACAGATTGCAATGGATCTTCATCAGCTTTGGCTCCTGGTCATTATCATGAGCAGAATAGTCCTCTTGACCTGCACTGTATTTGTAGGACACAAAAGAAATAAACCTTTGTTGTATGAAGTCCTGGAGATATGAGGCTGTTTGTTACTGTAGCATAACCTAGCCTATTTTGACAGATAACAGTTTGTTCACAACTGGGGGTGCTACCCTCCAGGGCATTTGGAAATAAAAGGAAGCACTTCTGGTTGTCCCAGTGACAGTGTCCAAGGGCCAGGGATACTAAATCTCTGGTAATGGTTACAACAGTCCTATGCAATAAAGCTTGCTTTGCTGAAATGTCAATAGTTTCCCCCTTGAAAAACTCAGTGAATGGCTTGACAAGTATAGCCAAATTGCCTCCCCGAAATGAGTGCCCATTATTAAAATTGCCCAAATTAGACTTTTTTTGGCTTTTTTAAATCTTCTATTTTCAAGTAATTCAGATAATTTCAAATTTTTTATATATGTACTTATTATCTCCTAAATATAATATCCATGAGTGGACTGTTAGAGCTTATTAATTTTTATATCATTTTCATAAAGTTATTGGTACTCAGAAATATCTGTAGCTTTCATTTGACTGAACTATCTTCTTGGGCCAGGTTTGATAAAGTGAATTCCATATTGTGGGTACAGATTAGTGAAATGTGGGTTCCCCTTTTGTTTTCTATAGTTTGAACTGACAAGAGGCTTGGAAAATAAACAATTGAAAAAGACATTCCCTAAAGGTAGCCATCAAGTGTAATAAGACTCAAGTAAAATGGCCCAGCTGTCACAGTAAAATACAGCCTATTGACTTCCTTCTCACTAGGGAAAAGCATTGCTTGCCACTTACCACAGACAGCATGGAGAGAAAGTATCACCCTAAGAACTGCAGGAGGGAACGTCCTGTGTAGCTGAGAAAAAAGGCACAAAATAAATCTGGTTGCATGTGTCCCCCTAGTAGATAGCCATATGTTTTTATAGGGCGGAAGGGTGGGTTACATAATTATCTTATTTTAAGGATCAGAAAATAAGTAGCACCATAGTTAAAATATAACTGACATAAAAGCAACATTTTTTTAATCATTTAAAAAAATAATTAAATACCAGCTAGGTGCAAACTCCCAGTAGAGAGAAGTAGTGGGACAGCTTACACAAAGATGAGCAGGATAGTAACTGCCTTGTAGGTTTCATGAGTCTTATCTGGAAGCTGAACATATACATAAATAAATCAAATACCTATAGACTGTGGCCAATATTATAACAGAGGCAGTGATGAATTTAGTGGGAATTTAGGAAAAATAAAATTGTTTCTAATTGGATGGAAGCAAATTAGTTAAATTTAGGAGGAAAAATACTTTAAGCTGAGTCTGAAAAGCAACTGAAGGTGTGGACTGTGGAATGATATGTTAATATCACTGACTCCATTGTCCTAGGGGGTTAAGAGGTGTAATAACTAACATTGGTAAAATGTTTTTCAGTTAAAGAGGGCTGTTACATACATTATTCATATGGCTGTATTAATATTAACAGATGGTTTATGTAATTAAAACCTGAAAAGTAGTGAGTGTTAAAGACATTAAAAATTGGGGTTTACTAAAAATTATGACAACAATTATGACAACTAATTCCTCCTCAATTTATGATTGCATGTGTACCTGTATCTAGGATGTTCATGTCATACAAAATGGCAGCTAGTACACCCTCCACATTGCTTCAATCTACTGACATCGACTCCTTGCAGTATCTCACTCCACCAGAACCAAAAAGTAAACATGTCATTCAAAATGATGTTGAAGTAAATTCTCTCCTTAGAAGATGAATCCAGTCTTACAGCCTAGTACTAATGTTTATGTTTGTCAAGTTCAAGGAGTTGTATATGGCTTATTAAGCAGTGTATTTCCTTTAGTCTGGATACCGGTATTGATTAGATGAAGAATAAATAAATAGCTTGGCTTTTCTTCAAGAAATGGAACTTCATGGTGTTTCGAATCTTTTTAACTTAGAAATGTCTAATGTATATACACAGCTGAGGAGGAAAAGTTGTTCAAGTACATGTCAGTGAGCTCAGACCTTTAGAACTGTGAGCAAAAAATGATTTAACTATTTCAGTTCTTCCCGTAACACTTATTCACTCCAACAGAATGCCTCTCTAACTCCCTTGTTCCTTATTAGCGTCATGAGGAAGGAACTTATATTAATCCCTCTTGTAATCTCTCTCAGTCCTTGTGGGTATTGCATGGGTGAACATCTGGGAAAGCTGTTCTTTGCTGTCCAGTGAATCATCAGAAAAGGAGATGGGCCCCAGGTGTCCCGCAGCCCACTGTGTCCTAAGGATTGCTGACACTGATCCACATGGCATCATACTGTCAAGTTAGATGGCCCTGGGGCTGCTGCTGACATAACTCAAGGGAGATAACTTCTCTTGGTGATAAAAGCACAGTTTTCTTGGAATTTTAATTTATTCCAGAATTTCCTTCCTGAGAGCATATACTGGTAGTTTATTGTGGTTAGTATAAAGAATAAAATAACAGAAGAGAAAGAGGATGAGGTGATAATATGAATTAAAAGAGCTATAGTATTGTCAAGATCATACATTATCAAATTTTATACAATAGAATAGGAACAAAAGTATCATTATTATCCCAATTTTACAGATAAGGAAATTGGAGTCTGCAGGGGTTAAGTAGTTTGCCCAAAGTAATTTGCTGGTAGGTGGAAGAGATGAAAAAAATACCACCTAATATTGATCCAGACATTCTGCATATTGAATTCAATTCAGTTAAAAATAAAACTAATTCAGTTCAATTAAATTCAATTCCCTCAATTAAATTCAGTCTTCACAATAACTCTATGTGCAGAGATTAACAGTCCATTTTTTTTTAATTGATGAGAAACCAGGTATTAGAAGTCACGGAGTTAAGAGATAGGACTAGACTTGAATCTAGGTCTTCAGATGAAGAACCCATTCTATACTGTAGTGTGGTCCAAATCATGTGGCATCTTCTGACTGCAATTTGAGGTTTCTATCCATATACTGTGCTAATATAGTATCTATAAAGTGCTTTACACACTGCTTTGCACATGGAAAATATCCTGTAATTTAGAGCTACTATTAATACTTGAGTAGCAAGGGTATATTTGCCTATTACCTTTATTATAAAGATTTCTGAAGGTTTTGTAAGTATTGTTAGGATCATGGAATGCTGGATTCCATTCAGCTTTTTACATTTATAAAGTGTCTTTTCAGGTTGTGTGTAGAAAAGCTGAAATTCAGGGGCCCCTGGGTGGCTCAGTTGGTTGAGCATCTAATTCTTGGTTTCAGCTTAGGTCATGATCTTGGAGTGGTGGAATAGAGTCCTGTGTCAGGCTCCCTGCTCAGCGGGGAGTCTGCTTGAAGATTTTCTCCCTCTGCCCCTCCCCCTACTCATGCACACTCTCTTTCTAAAATAAATAAATCTTAAAAAAAAAAAAGAAAGAAAAGCTGAAATTCAATGACAATGTAACTTTTCTAAGTTGATAAGGTGTCAGTGGCAAGTCAGGCTGGCAGGGTGTAGCAGCAAGGCAAATTCTTATTGTCCTTGACTGCATGCTGCACTTCACCCACCTTACGTAGCCCGTGAGCTCACAATATCATTTTTAAACTGCTTTGCAGTTTTCTAAGTGCTTTCGAATGCATTCTTTTATTTGTGCCTCACAACACAGCTAGGAAATAGAGGAACCAAAACCAAGCACAGATTCCCTGACTTGAAGCTTAATGCTTTTCTCCCTACATATTCCTCCCTCATATTTTTTTTAAAGATTTTTGTCTCCATATATTAGTTATGAGCCACCAGAATCTGCAAATGCAAATGTAATAAAGTATCACAGTGGGTAGCTTTATGAAATGTATGAACAAAAAGTGAACTTTGATGGGCCTAATACTGAAATCTTAAAAATTTATTTTAATAAAAGTTTATTTAACATATATTTATTTAGTTCCTACTTTGTCCATGACATCGTACTAAATTTTGTGAAGTATATAAAGCAGCAGGGGCCAAGAATGCTGGGAAAAATCTTCAGCTCTACTTAACACATTTTTAAATCTAAAAAAAAGTTATAGGACCCATGCAATGGTAATTACTTACATGTCTTATTTCACCAATTAAACAAAAATCAAATTGATGATGGTAACTATGACTGATATATATTTACATTTCACATAAAGCCTGGCTCAGTACCTTTCTTGTGAATGAATGAATGAATGAATGAATGAATAGATAGATAGATGATAGGTAGATAAATAGATAGATAGATAAGAATACATAGTAAGGATCCTTGCTCTTCCGAAGCTTATGGACTAAATTGAAAGATAAGATATGAAACTAAATTAAATAAAATGCAAGAGTGATATATGACCATATGGCATAAAGAGGAGTCATAATTCTAGTCAAAATGATTAGGGAAAGCTTTTAATGAAAAGATGCTATTGAGTAAGAGGTAAGTAATAAAGATTTCTCATTTTTTAGAGCAACGTGGATAAACTAGCCTCGTGGAAATAAGAAGTAGGAGATTTCAATCTCCTTGTAGGTGGACATAGTGGGCATTCAAAACACTTTTGTTGAATGAATAAATGAATCTTCCCAACAAAAATGTTAATGTATTAACATTTAAAAGTAAACTGCTATTGAGATATTTTGGTATTATTTGAAATCAGTTATATAAGTAATGTCAAAACACTGTTATCAAGGATCTTGCCATACTCAGTTTGGCTCTTCTACAATTTACAGAGTATCTTAGAGAATGCTTTAGTCCATTGCAGAGATTTACTAAATCTTTACAATTCAGAGAAGCATTTTGGATGTATAATCAAATAGTGAACCAAACATCTTTGAGAGGTTGCATCATTTCCTGGAGAGGGAGAACACCAAGCCAAAAGTCTTCAGTTACATCCTCACTCCTCACCCCATTTAGTTTTAACATCTTTCGGCAGGCTGGCCATAAAAACAAGGATACGAGAATTCCCGCTTGATTCTGGGTCTGGGTTGCACTCCTGTCTCCACATTGATCATTTGGTTTTATTTCTTTTCACAGAAAACCACTTGCAGTGCCTCGTAGGTTACTTTTAGAGCTGAGATTTTTATGCCAACAATAAAAGGAAGCATTATTTACCATAAGGATTTTTTCCATTTGATTGCAATGATTCATAGTGCTTTCCTTTACTCAAGAGTAAAATAATGCTTCTACCTGAAATTTGAGGGTTTTTAAAAATGTTTTCTAAATTTTACCTAGGTGGTAATCATCAAAAGTATAAATGAGAGCTTAAGGCGTTAATTATAGAGGGGGGACTTCAGCTTGTTTTTATTTATTTATGATATATATTTATGATAAATAATAAACACATTCAATGGACTTTCCAAAAACTGTACTTTTCTGTGATTCCCTTTAGAAATATTTTGAGGAATAACATAAAGAAAAATATCAACAATCTTAATATTATTAATATAAATTAATGTTTTTAGTGGTCACATTTGATGCTCTCTCTCTATCCCCATTTGAACTGGATGGCTATATATGTTCAGTAAAGCCTAAATAGTTTAAAATTTGACTTCCAAAACCATGATGAACACTTTAAAAAAATAACTTTTTAAATTAATTATCAGCAGTGTGAGGTGAATCCTGTCTCTTGAAAATGTATATAGTACACTTTTGGAAACTTTGCATATAGAAATGATTGAAAATTTCTGTATGATAAAATGTGAGACTTTTAGAATCTTCTCAGAACGTTTAAAGTTCAGAAATTTGTATTATCCCCCATGTTTTCTTGGAACAATATGTCATGGTGCTGTGTATTTATAATGATTATAATTATATGGCTAACTTGACTTGGAATTTCAAAAAAATTAGAGAGTTATGGGAATAGTTGAACATATACATGCATCATAAACATATAGGAACAATTTTTCCAAAAAATAATTTAAGAGAGAGAGAGAGAAGATGTACGTTCATTGAAAGAAGCCCCCAAATGAGAATGTTTCCAAGAAGATGTAAAGTTCTTTCCTCAAGGCAATGGTTTTCAAACCTTGATATGTAGGGGATCACTTGGGGAGCCAGTCAAAAATAAGCTTTCCAGGACCCACTCCCAAAGGATGTTCATATCCAGTAAATATCTGTAGTAGGAAAGGAGTGCATGAGAAAGTGTCAAGATGGAGGGATTAAAGGGACTGGAAAGTCCAGAGGAGTTAACAGGGCGGTGGAGTAGGGGTCCCCTTTTTAAGCTGGTCCCCTGAGTCAAGCTGGATAGGTACCAGACCATCCAGAACATCCAGGGAATGAGCCTGAGATGCAGGAAGATACATCTGGATCTCTACAAATGAACATCTCCAGAGATGAGTATTGAGGTACGAAGTGGGGAGCCGTGAATCTGCGCACAGATATTGGAAGATAAACGGAAGGGGGAGGGAGCTGCAGCATTTGGGCGCGGGAAGTGGTAGCCACCTGCACTGGGGAGCGGGTGGATTTGAGGACTGGCACACGAGAGAGAACAGACTGAGACCCTGAGCCGGGGAACGCGCGCGACCAGTCTGAAAACCGGAGCTCTGGAGTGCGCGTGAACCACACCTGAAACGGAACTCCGGAGTGCGTGGGGGTGGCTGGTGGCTGGCAGCCAGCGGCCGGCGGTGTTAGAAACACAAAGCACAGAGATGCGCTGGCCCAGGAAGTGAGAGCTGGGATGCCGGCTGTGGGATACACATCCCGGGACGCTGCAGGGTTGAGCAGCACCAACAGAAACAGAGCTAAAGAGGAGAGAACACCAGTGGAGAGTGGTCTGCAATCCCTCTGTTCAGAGACAGAGGCTGAGATTCAGCTACTGCGGCTCTGAATCTCAGAAGAGGCACAGCAAGCAGCCAGGGAAAGCCATCAGAGAACAAAAGCCTGGAAATACCAGCTCGCAGTGTTCCCATCCCCATCCCCCCTCGTAGGGGACACGGAGACTTTACCCAAGTAGGGTTGCCTGAGTATCAGTGTGGCTGGCCCCTTTACCAGAAGGCAGGCTGAAAAATCAAGAAGCCCACATCCCTAAGATCCCTATAAAACAAGGGCACACTGTCTGGGTCCTGGTCAATAATTTGGGCTCTGGACAAACCCGCAACCTCTCCTCATCAGAATGACGAGAAGGAGAAATCCACCCCCCAGCAAAGAAAAGACAATGAGTCTGTGGCCTCTGCCACAGAACTAATGGATATGGATATAACCAAATTATCAGAAATGGAGTTCAGAATAACAATGGTCAAGATGATGTGTAGACTTGAAAAAAGTATTAACAAGAATGTTTATGAGAATATAGACTCTCTAAGGGTGGAAATGAGAGCGAATCTAGCAGAAATTAAAAATTCTATGGATCAAATGCAGTCAAAACTAGATGCTCTGACAGCCAGGGTGAATGAGGCAGAAGAACGTATTGTCAAATTGGAGGATGGGTTAGTAGAAGAGAAAGCTAAAACAGAAACTTGGCTCAAAAAAATCCAATCTCAAGAATGTAGGTTACGGGAGATTACTGACTCAATGAAACGTTCCAATGTCAGAATCATCGGCATCCCCGAGGGTGTGGAGAAAAACAGAGGTCTAGAAGAGATATTTGAACAAATTGTAGCTGAGAACTTCCCTAATCTAACAAAGGAAACAAACACTCATGTCCAAGAGGCAGAGAGGACACCTCCCAAGTTCAATCATGACAAACCCATGCCATGTTACGTTATAGTGCAATTTGCAAATATTACATCCAAGGATACAGTATTGAAAGTGGCCAAGGCAAGGAAATTTCTCACATACCAAGGCAAAAGTATCAGAATTACTTCAGACCTGTCTACACAGACCTGGAATGAGAGAAAGGGTTGGCGGGGGGCATTTTTAAAGCTCTTTCAGAGAAAAACATGCAGCCAAGGATCCTTTACCAGCAAGGCTGTCATTCAGAATTGATGGAGAAATAAAGACCTTCCAGAATCGCCAGTCATTGACCAATTTTGTAACCACGAAATCAGCCCTACAGGATATATTAAGGAGGGTTCTAAAAAGGTAAAAAGGCCCCAAGAGGGATACAGAACAGAAAGTCACAATCTATAGAAATAAAGACTTTACTGGCAACATGGCACCATTAAAATCATCACTCTCAATACTCAGTCTCAATGTAAATGGCCTGAATGCTCCCATAAAATGTCACAGAATTGCAGATTGGATACAAAGACAGGACCCATCCATTTGCTGTCTACAAGAGACTCATTTTGAACCTAAAGAAACATCCAGACTGAAAGTAAAGAGATGGAATACCATCTTTCCTGCCAATGGACCTCAAAAGAAAGCTGGGGTAGCAATTCTCATATCAGACAGATTGGATTTTAATCTAAAAACTATAGTTAGAGATACAGAAGGGCACTATATTATTCTTAAAGGATGTATCCAACAAGTGGATATGACAATTATAAATATCTATGCCCCCAATAGGGAGAGCAGCTAGATACACAAGCCAACTCTTAAACAGAATAAAGAGACATATAGATAAAAATACGTTAATAGTAGGAGACCACAACACTCCACTATCAACAATAGTTAGAGCACCTAAGCAGAAAATCAACAAAGAAACAAGAGCTTTGAATGTCATACTCGACGAGTTGGACCTCATAGATATATATAGAACACTACACCCCAGAACCAAAGAATACTCATTCTATTCTAATGTCCATGGAACATTCTCAAGAATAGACCATGTTCTGGGTCACAAAACAGGTCTCAACCCATACCAAAACACTGAAATTATTCCCTGCATATTCTCAGACCATAATGCTTTGAAATTGGAACTCAACCACAAGGAAAAATTTGGAAGAAACTCAAATACTTGGAGACGAAGAAAGATACTGCTTAAGAATGATTTGATAAACCAGGAAATCAAAAATCAATGTTAACAATTTATGGAGACCAATAAGAATGAAATCACAACGGTCCAAAACCTATGGGGCACTGCAAAGGCAGTCCTAAGGGGAAAATACATAGCCATCCAAGCCTCACTCAAAAGAATAGAAAAATCTAAAATGCAGTTTTTATATTCTCACCTCAAGAAGCTGGAAAAGCAACTGAGGAACAGGCCTAATCCACACATGAGAAAGCAGTTGATAAAGATTAGAGCAGAGATCAATGAATTAGAAATCAGGAGCCAAGTAGAGCAGATCAACAGAACTAGAAGGTGGTTCTTTGAAAGAATAAATAAAACTCACAAACCACTGGGAAGACTTATCCAAAAGAATAGAGAAAGGAACCAAATTAATAAAATTATGAAAGAAAAGGGAGAGGTCAGAACCAGCACCAATGAAATAGGAAGGATTATTAGAAACTTTTATCAACAGCTTTATGCCAATAAATTAAGCAATCTGGAAGAGATGGAGGCCTTCCTGAAACCTATAAATTACCAAGACTGAAATTGTTTTTTTAAAAAGACCAATTAATTATGAAGAGATCGAAACAGTGATTAAAAACCTTCCAAAAAACAAAACACAAGGGCCTGATGGATTTCCCAGGGAATTCTACCAAACATTCAAAGAAGAAATAGTACCCATTCTCCTAAAGCTATTTCAAAAAATAGCAACAGAAGGAAAGCTACCAAACTCATTCTATGAGGCCAATATTACTTTGATCCCCAATACAGTCAAAGACCCCATCAAAAGGAGAATTACAGACTGATTTCCTGAATGAATATGGATGCCAAAATTCTCAACAAGATCCTTGCTAATAGAATCCAACAGTACATTAAAAGGATTATCCATTATGACCAAGTGGGATTCATCCCTGGGATGCAAGGGTGGTTGAACATTCGCAAATCTATCAGTAAAATAGATTTTATCAACAAGAAAAAAGCCAAAAATCATATGATCCTCTCAATAGATGCAGAAAAAGCATTTGACAAAATACAGCATCCTTTCCTGATTAAAACCCTTCAGAGTGTAGGAATAGAGGGTACATTCCTCAATGTCATAAAAACCATCTATGAAAAGCCTACAGCAAATACCATTCTCAATGGGGAAAAACTGGAAGCCTTTCCCTTAAGATCAGGAACACGACAAGGATGCCCACTCTCGCCACTATTATTCAACATAGTACTAGAAGTCCTTGCAACAGCAATCAGACAACAAAAAGGGATAAACGGTATCCAAATCGGCAAAGAAGAAGTCAAAATGTCTCTCTTCACAGATCACATGATACTCTATATGGAAAACCCAAAAGAATCCACTCCCAAACTACTAGAAGTTATAGAACAATTCAGTAAGGTGGCAGGATACAAAATCAATGCCCAGAAATCAGTTGCATTTCTATACACGAANGTTATAGAACAATTCAGTAATGTGGTGGGATACAAAATCAATGCTCAGAAATCAGTTACATTTCTATACACGAATAATGAGACTGAAGAAAGAGAATTTAGGGAATCCATCACATTTATAATAGCACCAAAAATCATATGTTACCTTGGAATTAACTTAACCAGAGACGTAAAGGATCTGTGTTCTAGAAACTACAAATCACTCTTGAAAGACATTGAAGAAGACACAAAAAGATGGAAACATATTCCATGCTCATGGATCAGAAGAATTAACATAGTTAAAATGTCCATGCTACCCAGAGCAATCTACACTTTCAATGCTATCCCGATCAAAATACCGAGGACATTTTTCAAAGAACTGGAACAAATAGTCCTTAAATTTGTATNACAGATCACATGATACTCTATATGGAAAACCCAAAAGAATCCACTCCCAAACTACTAGAAGTTATAGAACAATTCAGTAAGGTGGCAGGATACAAAATCAATGCCCAGAAATCAGTTGCATTTCTATACACGAATAACGAGACTGAAGAAAGAGAAATTAGGGAATCCATCCCATTTACAATAACACCAAAAACNTTTAGGGAATCCATCACATTTATAATAGCACCAAAAATCATATGTTACCTTGGAATTAACTTAACCAGAGACGTAAAGGATCTGTGTTCTAGAAACTACAAATCACTCTTGAAAGACATTGAAGAAGACACAAAAAGATGGAAACATATTCCATGCTCATGGATCAGAAGAATTAACATAGTTAAAATGTCCATGCTACCCAGAGCAATCTACACTTTCAATGCTATCCCGATCAAAATACCGAGGACATTTTTCAAAGAACTGGAACAAATAGTCCTTAAATTTGTATGGAAATAGAAAAGGCCCCAAATCTCCAAGGAATTGTTGAAAAGGAAAAACAAACCTGGGGGCATCACAATGCCAGATATCGAGCTGTACTACAAATTGTGATCACAAAGACAACATGGTACTGGCACAAAAACAGACACACAGACCAATGGAACAGAATAAAGAACCCACAATGGACCCTCAGCTCTTTGGGCAACTAATGGTTGATAAAACAGGAGAAAACATCTGGTGGAAAAAAGACAGTCTCTTCAATAAATTGTGCTGGGAAAATTGCACAGCTACATGCAAAAGAATGAAACTTGACCACTCTCTCACACCATACACAAAGAGAAACTCTAAATGGATGAAAGACCTCAATNGACGTGAGACAGGAATCCATGAAAATCCTATAGGCAGCAACCTCTATGACATTGACCAAAGCAACCTTTTTCATGACACATCTCCAAAGGCAAGAGAAACAAAAGATAAAATGAACTTGTGGGACTTTATCAGGATAAAGAGCTTCTGCACAGCCAAGGAAACAGTCAAAAAAACTAAGAGACAGCCCACGGAATGGGAGAATATATTTGCAAAGGACACTACAGATAAAGGACTGGTATCCAAGATCTACAAAGAACTTCTCAAACTCAATACACGAGAAACAAATAAACAAATCATAAAATGGGCAGAAGATATGAACAGACACTTTTCCAATGAAGACATACAAATGGCTAACAGACACATGAAAAAATGTTCAAAATCATTAGCCATCAGGGAAATTCAAATCAAAACCACACTGAGATACCACCTTACGCCAGTTAGAATGGCAAAAATAGACAAGGCAAGAAACAACAATTGTTGGAGAGGATGTGGAGAAAGGGGATCCCTCCTACATTGTTGGTGGGAATGCAAGTTGGTACAGCCACTTTGGAAAACAGTGTGGAGTTCTCTCAAAAAGTTAAAAATTGAGCTTCCCTATGATCCAGCCATTGCACTACTTTAGTGAAGAGAAGGGCCATATGCACTCCAATGTTCATATCAGCATTGTCCACAATAGCTAAATCATGGATGGAGCCAAGATGCCCTTCAACAGATGACTTGATTAAGAAGTTGTGGTCCATATATACAATGGAATATTACTCAGCTATCAGAAAGAACAATTTCTCAATATTTGCTGCAACATGGACGGCAATGGAGGAGATAATGCTAAGTGAAATAAGTCAAGCAGAGAAAGACAATTATCATATGGTTTCTCTCATCTATGGAACATAAGAAGTAGGAAGATCGGCAGGAGAAGAAAGGGATAAAGAAAGGGGGGGTAATCAGAAGGGAGAATGAAGCATGAGAGACTATGGACTCTGAGAAACAAACTGAGGGCTTCAGAGGGGTGGGGGTGGGGGAATAGGATAGACTGGTGATGGGTAGTAAGTAGGGCATGCATTGCATGGTGCACTGGGTGTTATACACAACTAATGAATCATAGAACTTTACATAAAAAAAAAAAAGACCGTGAAAGAACTAGAGCAAAATTTAAAAAAATGAAAAAAATCAAAAAGCTGCCATTTTCTTCTAGCTGCAAAAATAATGTATTTTCAAAACAGAGAATTTGGAAAATAGAAAAAGCACAGAAAGGAAAATAAAAATGACTGGTAACTCCACTATGCAGAGATAATTATTTTAAAACTTTTGATTACACCCTGCCAGGCTTTTATTTTCCTATGCATATATGATTACTTGATTTGGATTATATATACATTTTGTCTTATAACCTTCTGTTTTCTCTTAACAGTTTATCATGAATGTTTTCCATGTCATTAAACATACATTCTTTTACAATAATTAAAAAATATTTTTAAAAGCAAAAAAAAAAAGGGCTGGAAAAAAACTTTAGAACATGGCAGATACAGACAGTCCTTATCTTAATTGTGGTGATGGTTTCTTAGATGAGTACATAATTTAAAACATCAAATTGTACATTTTAATTAGTACTGTTCAATATATGTTAGTTATACATCAAAAAGCTTTCAAAATTAAAGTGGACTCTAGGCCCAGGGAAGGAGGGGATTCTTCTGTTTTCCAAGGTTTTCGTTTTTTGGAGTTTTTGTGTTTGATATTGAAAGCCCTTTTAATCGAACACACTGTGAGGTGTGCATATGTGTGTGTCGTGGGTGGGGGTGAAGAGCTTTGTTAGCAGGGAGCAGTAGCACTAGCTCTCAGGCTGTTTCTAGTGTGTTAACTTGAAGACCCAGAAAGAAGTGCAGCTTTCTCTGCTCCTTGAGGATCCATTCACTGTGGGTTTGCAGTTCTAAGTCCTGCCTTTGATTTCTAGGCCGCTCTGGTGACTGTGGCACCACACAGAAGTTACTGCTTTTTCTCACACTTGCCAAATTGTTTCAGTTCTGATGGTGTGTGATGATTGTGGAGAACAATGTTAGCAATCCTATAGAAATTCCTGCAAAAAAGTCTGAGATTTCTAAGCAGATGACCACATGTGATGAGGGAAATGACTGATTCATAGGCTATATGAGCATTCTGTAGGTTTCCTAGCAATAACTTGGGCTGAAAATCTCAGGATAGGAGAACACTGACTCAACTAGAAGAAGGTGGCTAGGAGCTATCCACTTGACTATTAAAAGGGATATGACTAAACTGGAAAGTGGGAAGTACATTTTCTGATGACAAACATGGAAGAAGAATTTAAGAGCTGCCTATTCTTAACTCTTTATATACACGAGGAAGTAGAGTCAATACTGACTGTGAGCTTTGCCTAAAGTCAGTCACACAGTGGGACTGCCTCAATTAACAACAAAAAAATCAAAACCAAAAAAACAATATGCTCTTTTTTTAAATCAAGTTTTTATTTTAATCCGTTAGTTAACATGAAGTGTTATATTAGTTTCGTGTGTACAGTACAGTGATTCAACAATTCTATACATGACTCAGTGCTCCCATAGTTTACTCTTTATTCCCCATAACCTATTTCACCCTTAACCACACCCACTTCCCTTCTGGTAACCATCAGTTTGTTCTCTGTAATTAAGAGTCTGTTTCTTGGTTTGCCTCTCTCTCTTTTTTATTCCTTTGTTCATTTGTTTTCTTTCTTAAATTCCACATATGAGTGAAATCATATGGTATTTGTCTTTCTCTGACTGACTTATTTCACTTAACATTATACTCTCTCACTCCATCCATGTTGTTGCAAATGGCAAGATTTCATTCTTTTTTATGTCTGAATAATATTCCACTGTGTATATATGCCACTTCTTTATCTATTTGTCTATTGATGAACACTTAAGCTGCTTCCATAATTTGGTTATTATAAATAATGCTGCAATAAACATAGAGGTGCATGTATCCCATTGAATTAGTGTTTTTGTCTTTTGAGTAAATATCCAGGAAAGAGACTACTGGATGTTAGGGTGGTTGTATTTTTAACTTTGTGAGAAAATTCCATACTATTTTCCTCAGTGGCTGTATCAGTTTGCATTCCTACCAACAGTGCATGAGACTTCCTTTTTTTCCACATTCTTGCCAACACTCGTTGTTTCTTGAGTGTTCAATTTTAGCCATTCTGACAGGTGCGAGGTGATATCTCATTTTGTTTTGATTTGCATTTCCCTGATCATGAGTAATGCTGAGCATCTTCTCATGTTTCTGTTGGCCATCTGTATGTCTTCTTCTGAGAAATGTCCGTTCATGTCTTCTGCTCATTTTTTAGTTGGAATATTTGCTTTTTGTGTGTTGAGTTGTGTAAGTTCTTTATATATTTTGGTTATCAACCCTTTATCAGATATGTCATTTGCAAATATCTTCTTCCATTCAGTATACTGTCTTTTAGTTTTGCTGATTGCTTCCTTTGATGTGCAGAAGGTTTTAATTTTGATATAGCCCCAATAGTTTAGTTTTGCTTTTGTTTTCCTTGACTCAGGAGACGTATCTAGAAAGATGTTTCTATGATTCGGTGTCAGAGAAATTACTGCCTCTCCTCTCTTCTAGGATTTTATGGTGTCAGGTCTCACATTTAGGTCCTTTACCCAGTTTGAGTTTATTTTTGCGTACGGTGTAGGAAAGTGGTCCAGTTTTATTATTTTGCATGTAGCTGCCCAGTTTTTCCAACACCATTCGTTGAAGAGACTTTTTCCCATTGCATATTCTTTCTACTTTGTTGAAAATTAGTTGACCATACAATTGTGGGTTTATTTCTGGCCTTTCTATTCTGTTCTATTGATCTATGTGTCCATTTTTGTGCTACTACCATACTGTTTTAATTAATATAGGTTTGTAATAAAACTTGAAGTCTGGAATTGTTATCCCTCCAGTTTTGTTTTCTTTTTCAAGATTGGTTTGACTATTTGGGGTCTTCTATGGTTTCATAGAAACTTTAGGACTGTTTGTTCTAATTCTGTGAAAAATGCTATTGGTATTTTGATAGAGATTGCATTAAATCTGTAGATTTCTTTGGTAGTATAAATATTTTAGCAATCTTTTTCTTCCAACCCATCAGCATAGAATGTCTTTCCACTTCTTTGGGTCATCTTTAATTTCTTTCATCAATGTATTATAGTTTTCAGAGTATAGGTCTTTTTCCTCTTTGGTTAAGTTTATCTCTAGGTATTTATTATTTTGGGTGTAATTGTAAATGGGATTGTTTTCTTAATTTCTCTTTCTGCTGCTTCATTGTTAATGTACAGAAATGCAGCAGAGTTCTGTACATTCGTTTTGCATCCTGTGACTTTACTGAATTCATTTATCAGTTCTAGTAGTTTTTTGGTGGAGTCTTTTGGGTTTTCTATATATAGTATTATGTCATCTGCAAATAGTGAAAGATTTATTTCTCCGTGCCAATTTGAATGGCTTTTATTTCTTTTTGTTGTCTGATTGCTGTGGCTAGGACTTCCATTACTATGTTGAATAAAAGTGATGAGAGTGGACATCTTTGTCTTGTTCCTGACCTTATGAGAAAAGCTCTCAGTTTTCCCCTTTGAGTATGATATTAGCTGTGGGTTTTTCATATAAGGCCTTTATTATATTGAGGTATGTTCCTTCTAAACCTACTTTGTTGAGGGTTTTCATCATGAATGGATGTTGTACTTTGTGAAATGCTTTTCCTGCAGTTATTGAAATAATCATATGGTTTTTATCCTTTCTCTCATTTATGTGATGTATGAGGTTGATTTATTCACAAATATTGAACCACTCTTGCACCCTGGGAATAAATCCCACTTGATTGTGGTGAATGATTTTTTTAAAAAGTATATTGTCAGATCCTGTTTGCTAGTATTTTATTGAAGATTTTTGCATCTATGTTCATCAGAGATACCAGCCTGTAGTTCCTTTCTTATGGTGTCTTTATCTGGTTTGGGTATTAGGGTAATGCTGGCCTCATAGAATGAATTTGGAAATTTTCCTTACTCTTCTATTTTTTTGAATACTTTGATAAAAATAGATATTAGCTCTTCTTTAAAAGCTTGGGGAAATTGCCTGTGCACCTGTCTAGTCCTGGACTTTTGTTTTTTGGGACTTTCTTGATTACTGATTCAATTTCATTGCTGGTTATTGGTCTGTTGAAATTCTATATTTCTTCCTGATTCAGTTTTGGGAGGTTATATGTTTCTAGGAATTTGTCCACTTCTTCTACATTGTCCAATTTGTTAACGTATATTTTTCATAATATTCTCTCACAATCATTTGTATTTCTGTGGTGTTGTTATTTCTCCTCTCCCATTTGTGATTTTGTTTGAGTCCTCTCTCTCTCTCTGTTTTTCTTTTATGAGGCTGACTAAAAGTTTATCAACTTTGTGATGTTTTCAAAACACCAACTCCTGGTTTCATTGATGTGTTTTATTGTTTGTTTTCTAGTTTCTATATCATTTATTTCTGATCTAATCTTTATTACAATTTCCTTCCTTCTGCTGGTTTGGGGTTTTGTTTGTTGTCTTTTCCTAGCTCCTTTAGCTTTAAGGTTAAGTTGTTTATTTGAGATTTTTCTTGGTTCTTGAGGTAGGCATATTGCTATAAACTTCCCTCTTAGAACCACTTTTGCTGCATCCCAAGGATTTTGGACAATTGTGTTTTCATTTTCATTTGTTTCCATGTAATTTTTGATCTCTTCTTTGGTTTCTTGGTTGACCCATTCGTTGTTTAATAGCATGTTATTTAACCTCTATGTATTTATGCTCGTTCCAGATTTTTCTTGCGGTTGATTTCTAGTATCATAGCATTGTATTCAGAAAAGATGAATGGTATGATTTCAATTTTATTTTTAATTTGTTGAGACTTGTTTTGTGGCCTAATCTGGGATCTATTCTGGAGATGTTCCATGTGCACTTGAAAATAACATGCATTCTGCTGTTTTAGGAAAGAGTGTTCTGAATATATCTTTTATTTTTATTTTTTTTTTAAGTTTTATTTTTTATTTTTTTTGAGAGAGAGTGAGTGAGTGAGAGCACTAGCAGGGGGGAAGGGCAGAGGGAGAGGGAGAAGCAGACTCCTCACTGAGCAGGGACCCCAATAAGGGACTCAATCCCAGGACCCTGGGAGCATGACCTGAGCCAAAAGCAAACACTCAACTGACTGAGCCACCCAGGCACCCGGAATATATCTTTTAAATTCATCTTGTTAGGTGTGTTATTCAAAGCCACTGTTTCCTTGTTGATTCCCTGTTTGGATGATCTGTCTGCTGTTATAAGTGGAGTGTTAAAGTCCCCCACTATTATTGTATTACTACTGATTAGTTCCTTTGTGTTTGCTTTTAACTGCTTATGTATTTGGGTTCTCCCATGTTTGGGTGCATAAATATTTACAATTGTTATATCTTTTTGTTGGATTGTCCCCTTTATTGTAATATGGTGCCCTTCTTTATCTTTTGTTACAGTCTTTGTTTTAAAGTCTATTTTGTTCAATACAAGTATTGCTACCTTGGCTTTCTTTTAACAGCCATTTGCATGATAAATGTTCCTCCATCACTTTCAGTCTGCAGGAGGTTTTAGGTCTTAAGTCTCAGAGGCAGCATATGCATGGGTCTTTTTCAATCCACTTCTCACCCTATGTCTTTTGATTGGAGCATTTAGTCCATTTACATTCAAAGTAATTGTTGATAGACACGTATTTATTGACATTTTGTTACTTGTTTTGTGGTTGTTTTGTAGTTTTTCTCTGATCCTGTCTTCTCTCTCTCCCTTTCATGGTTTGTTGGATTTCTTTACTTGGATTCCTTTCTCTTTATTCTCTGCATATCTATTCTCTGCATATCTTTTTGATTTGTGGTCACCACTATGTTTGTATACAATATCTTCTGCAGATAGCTGTGTATATGAAATTGATTGCTGCTCACAATTGAATTCAGTCTTTATTCCTCTTCCTTCTATGTTTTGGTATATGATGTCATATTATAAATCCTTTTATTTTTGTGAATTTCTTGACTGATTTTTACAGATATACTTATTTTACTGATTTTGTATTTCCTACTTTTCATACTCTTACTTATGGTCTTTCCATTCCACTCAAAGTGTTCCTTTTAATATTCTTGCAGGACTGGTTAAATGGTCATGAACGCCTTTAGTTTTTGTTTGCTGAGAAACTCTTTATCTCTCGTTCTATTTTGAATGAGAGCCTTGCTGGATAGAGTATTCTTGGCTGCAGATTTTTCCTTTTTTGCACTTTGAATATATCATGCCCCTCTCTCTGGCCTGTAAAGTTTCTGCAGAAAAATCCACTGATAACCTTATGGGGGTTTCCCTTTGAGGTAACTGTCTTCTTTTCTTTTGCTGTTTTTAAATTTTATTTTTATCACTACTTTTTGCCATTTTATTTACTTTGTGTCTTAGTGTGGACCTCCTTGGGTTGATTTTGTTGGAGTATCTCTGTGTCTCCTGGATCTGGATATCTGTTTCCTTCCTTTGATTCAGGAAGTTTTCAGCTATTGCGTGTTCAAATAAATTTTCTCTCTCTTCTTCTGGGTTCCTTATAATGCATTATTTCCCTTGAAGAGTCACTGAGTTCCCTAAGTCTATTCTCATTTTGCATAAATTTTTTCTCTCAATTATTTGGCTTGATTACTTTCCATTAGTCTGTCTTCCAGATCATTAATTTGTTCTTCTGCTTCCTCTACCCTGTTATTTATTCCCTCTTTTTTAATTTAATTTCAAATATTGTGGGTTTTTTTTTCTTTGATTGGTTCTTTTTTATCTCCTTGTTAAGGGTCTCACTGATGTCATCCATTCTTTTCTCAGGTCCAATGAGTATCTTTATAATCATGTCTTTAAATCTCTATCAGGCATATTACTTATTTCTGTTTCACTTAGGTCTCTTGCTATGATTTTGTCCTGTTCTTTCATTTGGGATACATTCCTCTCTCTCTTCATTTTGTCTAATTCTGTGTCTGTTTCTTTGTGTTAGGAAAATCAGCTATGTCTCTTGCTCTTGAAAATAGTGGCTGGGGTGCATACATTTAACATACTTTTGTGTTGGTCCTCTTCCACAAGGGACATGCTGCTGCTGCTGCTGCTGCTGCTGCTGAGATGAAGCTGGCTAGCTGTTCTGCAAACCACTCATGGGTATGGGTGTGGTGCCTGCAAATTGTGCCTTTGGATAATGCAGCTACTGAGGGGACACACAGACACTGCGGAGACTGTGGCCAGCCAGGGCTGCTCTGCTAAGCTTGTGTGGGTGAGGGGTGCAGTTTTAAGAAAGTGAGCATGTCCTCAGAAGGAGGTCAGGAGATGGAGTATTGGCAAGATTTGTGCCTGGCTTCTGGGGGAGATGACCTGTAGTGCTAGAACTGAGACAGGCCCAGCTGGGTGGGGCACAGTGTAAGCAATTTAGGTAATGAATAACTGTGCCTCGCTGGTTTTCACAGGTGGTTCTGTGATTTTGCTGGTGCAGGTAGGGAACTGGCACCTGCTAGTGCCTTTGTTCATGGAGAAGTCCTTCAGTGAATTCTGAGATTAGAAACTAACTCTCCCTCCTGTATGCCCCAAACATTTTTCAAACTGCTGCTTCTAAGCTGTATCTTCATGGGCTGTTTGTTGTACTATCTCTTTAAGGGCTTCTTATCGCCCTCCAGGCTCATCCAGAGCTGAGACTACTGGCTCCAGGCTTTAAGTCCTACTGGGTATAAGAAATCATAAAATTTGGTCCCTCTGATTTTCAAAGCCAAATACTATGGGGATTTATCACTCCCCTGCAGTCTCCTTGGTATGACAGTCTGTTTCTCACCCTTCTCTGTGCTTGCAGCTCCCTCCCTCCAGTGGCAAGACTTGAAGAGTTTAGTTCCCGACCCTCTTCAATGTGGCCTCTTCTCTACATTTAGTTGTGGAGTTTGTTCTGCCAGTCTTCTGGTCATTTTCTGGGTTATATTTACACAGATGTGTGTGTTATCTAGTTGTATCCATGAGGCAAGTTGAGTTTAGGGTCCCCTTACTCCACCATCTTCCCAAAAGAAGCCAAAAAAGTTAACTGCTCTTTTTACTAATGACAGATCTCTTTTTTTTTCCTTTTTTGCATCTGAAGAAATGAACATTAAACTGGAAAGAGTTGAGCAGACATGGTAAGGGGGTATTTGAAGTTCAAGCAAGATTAGATGTGAGTGAACTTAGGTGCCATAAATTAGCATATTTCTTCAGAGTTGTAAAAATTACATATCAGGATCCTGAAAGATTTTGCAGATGTAAATGCAGAATCACTGTTTGGATAAGTCCTAATGAACAACAGTTACTTTTAAAAAGGAAATTGGAAAAGATAAGATTATGGAAAGCCTGACAAATCTAATAACACACTCCAGGAATGATACTGCTATACTATCTCTCATTTATAAATGGATGAGGTTTAGTTAAATGACCATTTTCAATTCTTAGATAAGTCTGAGCATAGTTCAACATTCCTGGTGTAAGTGTTACAGGATCAGGTTAAGGAAGATCCTAGTAGGTTCTTGTAAAAACATGAGTGACAATTGGAGAAGTGAGCCTGAACATGGAGTAAAAACAATGACTGTAAGTAATTTAGTAAGTCTTTATATAAAGAGAGGTTATGAATGAGTTGTATTTATTCTTCCTACGACCATAATTCAGAAATAATATTTAAACTCTGAATGAGGTTGGCAGGAGGATGAGTACTGCTCACCACTGGAATGTTTAAATATGTTTAAAAAGAGGTAACCTCTAATTTACATAGGATTCTAGCTCAAATTTTACATGTTTCAGCACAATATTTTCTCTGACTTCCATAGGCCACATTTATGTGATCTTTCTCTGAATTTTTATTGCCCTCAGAGTCAATAGCATGCAGGTTATTCCATAATTAGTTAAGTTTTATTTATGTCAACTACATACAAAGACCAGGTTAGGTATTACAGGAGATGTATACATGAAAGATAATTGGGTTATCTTCTTGAGGTCATCTGGAAAAGGTTTCATTGTTTTGAAAGTTTAGTTAGAGTTTATAAAGTAGAAAAGAAATTTCATTTAGAGTTTATGAATTCTAAATAGAAGACCAGGAAGTGAGCCATGGCTAGACTGAAGAGTTCATGATGGTAAGAAGCAGGAAAATCTGGCACTTTAGGTTTGGGTCTGATTGTAGATAAGCCACAGAACAGGAGAAAATATTTGCAAATCATATATTTGATAAGGAATATATATTCAAAATATACAGAGACCTCTTACAACTCAATTATAAAAGGCAAATGAACCAAATTATAAAAATAATCAAAGGATATAAATTGATTTTTATCCAGGGAGGATATAAAAATGGTCAATAGGGACATAGAAGGATGGTCACCATCATTAGACATCAAGGAAATGCAAATCCAAATGGGATACTATTTAACACATATCAGGATAGATACAGCGAAAGAGTCAGATAATAATAAATGTTGTTAAGCACCTGTAACACTGCTGGTAGGAATGTAAATCGGTGCAGTGATTTGTAAAACTATCTGATAGTGCTTCAAAAAGTTAAATATAGAGTTACCATTTAATCTAGTAATTGCACTTCCAGGTATATATATAAGGGAAATAAAAACATATGTTCAGATAAAAGCCTGTACATGAATATTCATAGCAGCATTATTCCTGATAGCCCAACAGTGGAAATAACACAAATATTCATCAATTGATGAATAAGCAAATTGTGGTATACCCATACAATGGAATGATATTCAGCCATAAAAAGGAATGAGACACTGATTATGCTGTAATATAGGTGAACCTTGAAATCCTGATAATATGTAACAGAACCCAGCCACAGAAGACCACATGTTATATGATTCCATTTATATAAAATGTCCAGGATAGACAAATACATAGTGACAGAAAGTAGATTAGTTGTTGCTTAGGGCTGGAAGGGGAGGGGGGAGAGTGTGGAGATATGGGAGGTGTACAGGGTTTCTTGGGTGATGATGGCAATGTTCTAAAATTATGGTGACAGTTATGCAAGTATGAATACACTAAACAAAACATTGAATTGTACCCTTCAAAAGAATAAATTTTATGGATGTGAATTAGATCTTAATAATGCTGTTATTAAAAAAAAACCAAAACTTTATGAACTAGAGTTTGAATTATAATTATCAGTATGAATCAGTGATGCATTTTATCTTTAAAATCTTTTTCCTACCTCTGTATGCTGCAAATGCCTTAAAATAATGACTAACCCAATAGCAAAGTTTACCCTTAGTGCCCAGATTATGATCTCTTCCACATACATTAAAAGGAACTTGTGTTTTTTTGAGAAATGGCTAGTTCTAGATATAGGACAATAAATGTGCAAAGTGAGCCTGAAACATCCTTTAGTGTTGGAAAGGAAAGTAACTATCAAAGACTTCTGGGTCATGTCAAAAGAACTCAGGAGACAACCTGAATAAGATCCCATTAGTCAAAGATGAAATAATTTGAGGATCAGTTAAGACAAAAGCTATAATGGATTTAATCAATCACAAGTATGTTTAATTTCATGGGTTTATAATGATACTAAAATCAAATCATTGATGACTTTTGGTGATATATATATATATATAATTTATTCATTTATGAAAACTCCTAAAGAGAAAGAATTAAGCATTTGTCTTCCATTCTTATATAACTATACCTCAGAAACCAAATAATTAATGAGGGAAAGTTTCCCTTTATAGAAGTGTTCTAGGGGCGCCTGGGTGGCACAGCGGTTAAGCGTCTGCCTTCGGCTCAGGGCGTGATCCCGGCGTTACGGGATCGAGCCCCATATCAGGCTCCTCTGCTATGAGCCTGCTTCTTCCTCTCCCACTCCCCCTGCTTGTGTTCCCTCTCTCGCTAGCTGTCTCTATCTCTGTCAAATAAATAAATAAAATCTTTAAAAAAAAAAAAAGAAGTGTTCTAGCTAATAAATAAAAAGAGATAACAAATATCACTCTTTTGTACCCCCCATGAATTTTAATGGATCTAGGTATTAAGCATCAATAGTTGATATCAAAACAGAGAGACAATGTCTACATCCTGAAAGAATCATGCAATATTACCCAGGAAAGAAATGTTTCCAGAAAAGAAGAAAATATTAATCTGAATCTGATCAAATATCTAGATTTTTCAGTAGATCAATTTATAGGAAATACAGGTAACAAAAGATCTCAGTAAATGACACCACTGGAATATAATTAGCATAATAGACTTTAGAAACCCCTACAGGATAAATGCCCTAGAAACCTCTACAGAATAAATGCCCTACTATCTTCAACAACAAAAAGAAATGCAAGAAACAAAAACGGAAGGAGAACGGTTAAAAAGACATACCAGCCCTCTCAGTGTATGGACCTTATTTGGATATTGATTTAAGTGAATTATCTGTTTACAAAATTTGTAAGACAATCAAAGATATGGAACAAATAACCTGTCTGGTTTTCTAATGATGTTAAGGAACAATTGTTTATTTATTATCATTATTATAATTATTATATGATTTTATGATAGGATATGAAATATGATAATTTATTATGATTGTCTTTTATGTTTTCTAAAAGGAATTATCATTAAAAATAAATAAAAGGAATTATTGTTAATTAAGTTTGGTTATATTTTTTATGTTTTCTAAAAGGAATCTCATATTATAGAGATACAGGCTGATACATTTCTATGATATGAAATGATATGACATGTAGGATTTGCTTTAAAATAATTGAGGGAATGGTGGATAAGAATACAGTGAAATAAACTTGTCATTTGTTAATAGTTGTTGAAGCTGAGTGATGAAATGAGTACATTGAGTTTATAATATTATTGCTACCACTTGTTTTTATGGTTGAAACCTCAGTAATAAAGGTTTAAAATAAAATTCACAGAAATGAATAGTGAATGTTTTTAGAACCCATGATGAGTAAGACATAAATTGAGGAAAAGGAAATAAAGGAACAATCTTTGGCAGCTCTTAATTTTACCTTACAGAACCATCTACTACCATTTCTACTCTGCTGGGCAACAGGTTTAAGTCATTAAAATCCACTCAGCCTAAACAAGAATGTATCAGAGCTAATTAATTAGTAATTCAAAGTCAGAATGTGTCACAAGTTAAACTGTTTATGTTTATTTGTTTGAAATATTTAATTCATTCATTTCCCATGGGTAGCAGGGATTTTGCCTGTAGGTAACAGTGGGCAGTGGGTGTTTCAGCATCAGTGAAATTCTATTTAAAAAATTAACTGGAAAGGGGAAGAACTGACTTCATTAAAAACTGAAGAAAGGAGAATGGAGAGTACAGATTTAATGAGATGTGGAAGAGCAGAAAAAGGAAAAAAGAAATGCTTCATTATCAATTGTAGAAGAATGTAAGCTAAGAAATAGGCCAGGGATACCTGGGTGTCTCAGTTGGTTAAATGTCCAACTCTTGATTTCCGCTCAGGTCACGATCTGAAGGTAGTGAGATCAAGCCCAACTTGGGCTCCACAGTGAGCCTGGAGTCTGCTTGAAATTCTCTCTCTCCCTTTCCCTCTACCCCTCCCCCTGCTCGTGTCCACTCTCTTTCTCTCTGTATCTCAAATAGATAAATAAATAAAATCTAAAAAAAGAAAAGAAAAGAAATGAGCCCGAGTTTTCATGGGTATGAAAAAAGCTTATATATTTAGAAAATGAGTAAGTTTACTTAACCATTTCATAGGAACATAGGTAACCATTTTCATAGGAGAATAATTTATAAAGACTGATATTGATTTATTTCCTCAAGTCAGGAGACACTTCATGATTGCAATATTGGCTTTTAGTATTCTGATATTTTGATATGCTGAACTATTTTTAAGTAACTAAATGCTGATACGTTGATGAAATTGAAAAATTATTTGACATTTTGAAAAATCTGAATTCTCAACACAGATGATAATTTTCAAATCAGAAAATATATTCAAACTTTTCTAACCATATTCCTCCCTTCTTAAACACCTTTCCAACTTGTAGTCCTACTGCTATGACTCCCATTTTCTAGGCTACTAATGAGATTGAGCATATTTATCACGTGTATTTCACCAGAGTCACTTTGGGCTTCTATCTGCTACATTTCTATGGCAGGCAGAATTCTAAGATGATCCCCCAAGATTCCCACACCCTGGAGTTCATGATTTGTATAATACCCTTGAGTGTGGATGGGAATTGTGAATATGATAGGACAGTCACTCCCTTGCTTAGGTTACATGATAGGATAAAGTTGATGGTCATTCTCTTGATTACCTTATGTTACATATGTTACTGTCATAGTAGACTGAGAGATGTTCCTGTTGACTTTGAAGAAGCATAATTCCATATTGTGACGTGGCCATATGATATATTGCCATATGGCCATGTGACATATTGCCACATGGCTATAACTTGAAGGCAGCCTTTAAGAGATAAGAGTGATCATTGGCCAACAGCCAGCAATAATCCTACAATTACAAGGAACTGAATTCTGCCTATAGTGAGACTGAGCTTGCATGAAGACTCTAAGATCCAGATGAGAACAAAGCCCTGGCCAATATTTTGATTTCATTCTAGTGAGACCCTGAGCAAGAAACCCAGCTATCCTGTGCATGGACTTCTAACCTAAAGAACTCTGAAATAATACATGAGTGTTGTTTTAAACCACTGAGTTTGTGACAATGTTAAACAGCAATAAAAATGAGTACAACTGATGTTTCCTTAGAATGAGGGAAGTGGTGTGGCTGTTACAGAACATTGATGTGGTTAGTAGGTTATGTGGGGTATAAGACGAAAAGAAGAAGGGGGTTCTCAGGTCCAACTCCCAGTTGTTCCCTGGAGCCCAAAGACCTGCACCTGCTCATAGCTAGATTCCCTCCACTTTATTCCTCTCATTTTTTTTTCCTTCAGGGAAATTCATCTGAACCTATTTCTTACTTTAGATAGTTTAACCAGACCCCTCTATTCCAATTATTCTCCCTGTCATACTGGATCCTGGTTCTCACTCAGATAGGAATGACATCTGAGGGCTTTGCTTTTAAATAAAAAGAGACATTTTTACATGATTGATATTTACCTACTTGGTTGAATAATCTTAAGTGTGGAGCATCTTGTATGTATCTGCCTTTTTTCACATTAGCACAAAAATGCTTAACATATTACGAAATTTGGATATCATATTGCAGAAAATAAACAATAGCCTAGTATTGTCTTTTTTGGTTTCAATATTGCAATCATTAGAAACATATACTAATACATCTTACCATTAGAGAACAAAAGAGCTTATTTTCTTTCAATTCATTAATTTAATAAAGAATTATTTAGTACTTACTATACCATGGTAGACACAATGGAGGAACATAAAAATGAATAAGAACATAGTATCTGACTAGGACAGTAACTAGTAAGAAGGCAACCGCATTGATCCACCTTAAATTTCACTACATATCACCTTGAGTTGTGACATGTTTTAGACTCCTCTGGGCTTCCCTTCTATAAAATGGTGGGGATGGTAGATGATCTCAAAGCATCTGTCTTAAACGTGATAATGATGAGTCAAGTTGGTGGGGAAATCAGCAGGAGACCTTACCCTGGAATTACGATGCAGCATTTACTAGGGCTTCACAGATAGGTAGAATTGAAACCATACTATTGAATTTTATTAATATTTAATGAAATATAAGTAAAATAAGATTTTTTAATGCTTGTCACAGTGTCAAAAAAAAACCACTGATTATATCCAATTTTGGGTATTATGTTGGGAAAAAATCACTCTCAACTATAATGGGTGAGAGGATGATTTGACAACGTCAGTCAAAATTTTGAGTATACTCTTTGAATCAGCACTTCCACTTCTACGAATTCATTCTATAAAAATAACAAATACTCAGATACATGCAAGTATTTTATTGCAGTGTTGACTATAATAGCTTTCAACCCGGAAACACTATCCATCAGTAGTATATTGGTTAAATATAGTACACTACAAGTGTGAAATATCATACTGTTAGCAAAAATAATTAGATATAGCAATATGTATTGACATGGACAGGTATCTATGATATACTGTTCCAAAAAAATTTTTAAATCTCAGATTCCATTTAACTAAATCAATTATATATGTAAACAATATATTGTATAGTATGCATAACTATTTATACTATATATACCTATACAATGTATAATATATTTACATATATACAATATACATATTTCCTTACAATTGGGTAGATTTATTATACAGAAGGGTCTAGAAGAATGCATACTAAATTGTTCTTTTTTAAAATTTTTTATTATGTAATATTAGTCACCATACAGTACATCCTTAGTTTTTGATGTAGTGTTCCATGATTCATTGTTTGTGTATAACACCCAGCACTTCATACAATACGTGCCCTCCTTAATACCCATCACTGGCCTATCCCAATCCCCCAACCCCTCCCCTCTGAAGCCCTTAGTTTGTTTCCCAGAGTCCATAATCTCTTGTGGTTCAGTCCCCCTTCTGTTCACACCCCTTCATTCTTCCCTACCTTCTCCTTCCGATCTCCTTGCTATTTCTTATGTTCCATAAATGAGTGAAACCATATGATAATTGTCTTTCTCTGCTTGACTTATTTCACTTAGCATAATCTCCTCCAGTCCCGTCCATGTTGCTGCAAATGTTGTTTAATCATTCTTTCTGATGGTTGAGTAATATTCCATTGTATATATGGACCACATCTTCTTTATCCATTCATCTGTTGAAGGGCATCTCAGCTCCTTCCACAATTTAGCTATTGTGGACAATGCTGCTATGAACACTGGGGTTCATATGGACCTTCTCTTCACAACGTCTGTATCTTTGGGGTAAATACCCAGTAGTGCAATGGCTGGGTCATAGGGTAGCTCAATTTTTAAATTTTTGAGAGAACTCCACACTGTTTTCCAAAGTGGCTGTACCAACTTGCATTCCCACCAATAGTGTAAGAGGGATCCCCTTTCTCCACATCTTCTCCAACATTTGTTGTTTCTTGCCTTGTCCATTTTTGCCATTCTAACTGGCATAAGGTGGTATCTCAATGTGGTTTTGATTTGAATTTCCCTGATGGCTAATGATTTTGAACATTTTTTCATGTGTCTGTTAGCCATTTGTATGTCTTCATTGGAAAAGTGTCTGTTCATATCTTCTGCCCATTTTATGATTTGTTTATTTGTTTCTCGTGTATTGAGTTTGAGAAGTTCTTTGTAGATCTTGGATACCAGTCCTTTATCTGTAGTGTCCTTTGCAAATATATTCTCCCATTCCGTGGGCTGTCTCTTAGTTTTTTTGACTGTTTCCTTGGCTGTGCAGAAGGGTTTTATCTTGATGAAGTTCCACAAGTTCATTTTTTCTTTTGTTTCTCTTGCCTTTGGAGATGTGTCATGAAAGAATTTGCTGTGGTGGATGAGAAAGAGATTACAGCCTATGTTCTCCTCTATGATTTTGATGGATTCTTATCTCACATCAAGGTCTTTCATCCATTTGGAGTTTATCTTTGTGTATGGTGTGAGACAGTGGTCAAGTTTCATTCTTTTGCATGTAGCTGTCCAATTTTCCCAGCACCATTTATTGAAGAGACTGTCTTTTTTCCACCGGATGTTTTTTCCTGCTTTATCAAAGATTAGTTGCCCAAAGAGCCGANAAGCCAAGGGCTCATTTCTGGAGTCTCTATTCTGGTCCATTGGTCTATGTGTCTGTTTTTGTGCCACTACCATCCTGCCTTGGTGATCACAGCTTTGTAGTGTAGCTTGAAATCAGGCAACATGATGCCCCCAGCTTTCTTTTTGCTTTTCAACATTTCCTTGGAGATCTGGGGCCTTTTCTGGTTCCACACAAATTTAAGGGATGTTTGTTCCAGCTCTTTGAAAAATGTCATTGGTATTTTGAACAGGATGGCACTGAAAGTGTAGATTGCTCTTGGTAGCATAGACATTTTAACTATGTTTATTCTTCCAATCCATGAGCATGGAATGTTTTTCCATCTTTTTGTGTCTTCCTCAATATCTTTCAAAAGTGATCTATAGTTTCTAGNTCTTCTTCAATGTCTTTCAAGAGTAATTTGTAGTTTCTAGAATATAGATCATTTACCTCTCTGGTTAAGTTAATTCTGAGATAGCATATGATTTTTCGTGCTATTGTAAATTGAATCAATTCCCTAATTTCTCTTTCTTCAGTCTCATTGTTAGTGTATAGAAATGCAACTGATTTCTGAGCATTGATTTTGTATCCTGCCACCTTACTGAATTGTTCTNGTCCTGCCACATTAGTGAATTGTTCTATAAGTTTTAGTAATTGGGAGTGGAGTTTTTTGGGTTTTCCGTATAAAGTATCATGTCATCTGTGAAGAGAGATGGTTTGACTTCTTCTTTGCCGATTTGAATACATTTTATTCCTTTTTGTTGTCTTATTGCTGTTCCAAGGACTTCTAGTACTATGTTGAACAATAATGGCAAGAGTGGGCATCTTTGTCGTGTTCCTGATCTTAAGGGAAAGGCTTTCAGCTTTTCCCCATTGAGAATGATACTTGCAGTAGGCTTTTCATAGATGGCTTTTATGAGATTGAGAAATGTACCCTCNTGTTTTTATGGAATTGAGGAATGGACCCTCTATCCCTACACTCTGAAGGATTTTAATCAAGAAAGGATGCTATATTTTGTCAAATGCTTTTTCTGCATCAATTGAGAGGATCATATGGTTCTTGAGTCTTTTCTTGTTGATATGATGTATCACATTGATTGATTTGCGAGTGTTGAACCATGCTTGCATCCCAGGTATGAATCCCACTTGGTCATGATGGATAATCCTTTTAATGTACTGTTGGATTCTATTAGCAAGGATCTTGTTGAGGATTTTGGCATCCATATTCATTAGAGAAATCGGTCTGTAATTCTCCTTTTTGANTCCTGGTTTGGGGTTGGTAATACTGGCCTCATAGAATGAGTTTGGCAGTTTTCCTTCTGTTTCTATTTTTAAAACAGCTTCAGGAGTATAGGCATTATTTCTTCTTTGTATGTTTGGAAGAATTCCCCTGGAAATCCATCAGGCCCTGGACTCTAGTTTTTGGGGAGGTTTTTGATCATTGCTTCAATCTCTTCATAATTAATCTGTCTGTTTAAATAATCAATTTCTTCCTGTTTCAGTCTTGGTAGTTTATAGGTTTCCAGGAAGGCATCCATTTCTTCCACATTGTTTAATTTATTGGCATATAGTTGTTGATAATAGTTTCTAATGATTCTTCCTATTTCTTTGGTGTTGGTCATGATCTTTCCCCTTTCATTCATAATTTTATTAATTGGGTCCTTTCTCTATTCTTTTGAATAAGTCTGGCCAGTGGCTTATCAATCTTATTTATTCTTTCAAAGAACCAGCTTCTAGTTCTGTTGATCTGCTCTACTGTGATCCTGGTTTCTAATTCATTGATCTCTAATCTAATCTTGATCAACTGCTTTCTCGTGCATGAGTTAGGCCTGTTCTTTTTTTCCAGTTCCAGCTTCTTGATGTGAGAATATAAAAACTGCATTTTAGATTTTTCTATTCTTTTGAGTGAGGTTTGGATGGCTATTAATTTTCCCCTTAGGACTGCCTTTGCAGTATCCNGACCACCTTTGCAGTGTCCCATAGGTTTTGGACCAATGTGTTTTCCTTCTCATTGGTTTCCATAAATCAGTTAAGCTCATCTTTAATTCCCTGGTTTACCAAATCATTCTTAAGCAGGATGGTTCTTAGTTTCCAAGTGTTTGGGTTTCTTCCAAATTTTTGCTTGTGATCGAGTTCCAGTTTCAAAGCATTGTGGTCTGAGAATATGCAGGGAATAATCTCAGCCTTTTGGTATCAGTTGAGACCTGTTTTGTGACCCAATATATGGTCTATTCTGCAGAAAGTTCCTTGTAGATTGAATACTAAACTGTTAATAGCATTCATCTTCAAGACTAAGAAGAGGATTAGGAGGGCAGACTTCCATTTTTGTATATGTACAGTTTGAAAAATTCCCAAGGAGTATATACTATTTTTTACTATAAATAATCCTTTAAACATTTTTTAACACCTGCAAAAAATATAAATATGACACTGCACATAGTTATAAGGGTATCAGGCTGGAGTTTAGATGCTGGATTTAATCATCTGTGAAATATAGAGCCCAGAGTAAGGGATAGGGTACAAGTATGGAATTAGCATGAGCCATAAGACCACTGTGAAGAGCATCATTTATATTTAAGAAGTGTAGAATGTGTTCAGAGGAGTGACTGGATAGGAAAAAGGGATTCAACATGCTAATGTTGGGAATGGAGAAATAAGTCCATGTTGGACTTTTCCTAAGACTTAAGGGCAGACAGCTGAGGATAAGGGGTTTCCTTGTGGGGTCTGATGCTTTATTGAAGTCATATCTATGGCTAGTTATTATCTCCTATTACTACAGGTACTCTTGATCTCAACTTCTGCCCCAGGGAACAAAGATGACTGCAGAGACCAGTAAATCTCAGCCCCTGACAGAAATGATTGCACTTCAAACTTATTCATGAATTTTAAAGAGGGACAGTGTGGGGTATGTTTGTGGGAAAGCAAGTAGCAGTTTGTGTGTAGCTAGGCTGGAAAGGGAAAGGATCCAGTTCATATCTGTTCCCAGTTGCTTACATTTATTGGAAAAGAGAGCTGGACCCAGATTCAGAAGATCTTTCTGGGCTTATATATTTCCTTGTATTCCTATATATTACTAGTTCTATGGCCTCAGGTAAAATATGTATTTTTCTGAGCTCAGAGTCCTCATTAATAAAATAGGACTTTTAATAGTACCTATTTTATTAAATAAGCTATTATACAATAAAGTGTTTGGCATTGTGTCTGGCATGTCATAAGTTTCACAGAGTGGTGACTAGTATTAATCTTTGAACACTTACCATGTAACAAGTACTATGAAAACACTTTTATATCATTTTATTTAACTGTCACAAAACCCTTAAAGTTGACATGTTGTATTTGACACTTTATAGATGAGGAGACTGAGGCTAATTAAACTTAAGTAACTTGCCTCTATCTAGTAAGTGGTTGAGTAAAAAGTCAAGTATAGGCTTCTAAGTTATTATAGCATACTCTTTGTTCCTTCCTTTTCTTACATTAGAAAGCAGTGTCCCAAATTACTTTAAATCACATGGTGTTAGCAGTGAGAGGTAAGGAACAGAAGAAGCAATAAAGGCAAATTATTCATTCTTAAAATATGGAAATCTGGTTTCAGCTGCTTAATTAAAACTTAACCATAATCTCTCTTCAAAGGTGGAAATAAAGGCATGGTCTTTCATCAGTACTTATCAATATTTTTTACAGGCTATAGAGAGTCTTTGATTTCATTTTAATAACATTTATCTGTACATCTTTAAAAAATCTGTTTTACACATGTGTCCAGTTTCTTTTAACTAAAGAATATTGTAGAGTCTGCAAAATTTTATATCCTTTGCTTTTCCTTGAAAGTGAGAGTGAGAGGAAGGGGGAAGCTGTTTCAAATATATTTCTTCACTTTGGTGGAAAATGAGTTTTTGAATTGTGCCAAATACAATATTTATGATCAAACTCTGCTTGCATAGAGGGAATTTTTATTTCATTAAAAAAAAAAGATCTTGAGAAAGGAAAAGGTTCTTATTTCACTCTAACTATAAATATCTTCCCACAGAGATTTGTTCTCACTTAAGGTCCCCTTTTAGAAAATGACACCACATTTTATTGGTGGGAACAGTGGGAACCACCATTGCCTTTCTGAACATCTGTCATTCAAATCTACCCATGAGCTGGGGTAGAAACGGTTGCTGAGGAGAATCAAGAGCTATGGAAAAGTGAAGAAGTGAATTTGTCTCTCTTGGGAAAGTTACGGAGGAACCACAATTAGTCTTGGAAATGATGGTACTCTTATTTTCTCTATGGTAGGGACATTTGAGTCTTGGAAAAGATGCTGTATTTCTGGGAAGAACCATTTGTTTCCAGACTGTGTTTTCCCTAGACTATCGGCAAAGATGTTTGGAAAAAAACTCAACCATAGCAGGACATTTTGCTGGGATTTACCAACAATCGGGATCACTGCACTAGCCTCTTTGTGCCTCTCAGACATAGATGATTCTCATAGCACTGCCACCACCAGATGAAATTGTGGGTGCTTGAGTGGTTGTGTTAAGATTACTGTGATGGCTGAATTTATAAATAGGAGCCAGATGGAGAGCTTACCATGCCAAGAAGACAACTAATATCTGAAGGACTCAACTTGGCTATTTCAAATACCCTATTTTGATTCATTTATTAAGCATCTGTTTTGTACTAGCAGGTGAAGCTTCAAAGATGAGTAAGACAAAGGCCTTTGTCTTTGGGGCACAAAGCGAAGTGAGAGAAAGATATTTTTTTGAATAATAACTTTCAATAAGTGTCATAATAGGGTTTGTATAAACATCAGGGATACATAGATGAAAGAAAAATAAAATCTTTTTGGGATCAATTGAATTTAAGTTGTAGACAAAACTACAGAGAGTTGGTTTTCAAGATTGTAAAGCTCTACAGTTTTACCCTACTGGCAACCTGACAAGTCAGCCTACTATAGTTTCATGGATACAAGAAGAAAACACAAGATTCCTGGGTCAGAGACAAAGAACTTTATTTTCATGGCTGTGCAAACAACATGGACTTCATATTGGCATTGGTTCCCCTTTCCATCCAAGTCTCAGAGGGGTGATGCAGAAGGACCAGAAGAATATGGATTGTGTCACAGTTGACTAACTCCAAGATTAGAAAATCCAATTCTTTTATGACTAGGCTGTGAATAGACACACCCAACCTTTGTCTCAGGGGGTGAGATTATCTGTATTATTGTGGACAGCAGACAAACCTGCCCTTTGCTCTAGAAGGAGAAACTAACTCTATATTCCCAGACTCTTTGCTATTAAAAAGATAATCTGAAAAAACAAAAACAAACAACAACAACAAACCTGTTAGTGCCTCTGCTTGTAAATTATGCAGAAATGTGAGAGTTCCATGGAGAATTTTCTCCCCAAAATATCCACCACTTGTTTCTGCACTATCTTGGATTCTAGTGAATTTTCCAGTGTGTACAGACACTTTGATTAATAGAAAAGCTATTTCTTGACTGATGTTTCTCCTGCCTCCTGAAGTAAAGCCATAGCTTTAGAGGATACTAGGAAAAGAGCAAGCCCATGCACCTACCTGCCAGGACACAGTGGAAGTGAGTTATGCCCATAAGGACATTTGGAGGTCTCCAGTGTGGACGAGAAAACCTTAGAGTAATGGAGCGTCTGGCTCATTGTTCTGAGTGCATCCATAGAATATGGAGGGGGAGGTTTAATGGTTTATTTCACTTATCCTAGAATTGCACATCCACCGCATTTCCTTTTGTTTGTTGGAATTTTTCAAATGATAAATGTCCAGATGTCAAGCTTTCTGTCACTTATCACCCAATACCATTCCTCCTTCCTCAGTGAGATGACACAGCTGCTCCTGCTGTTTCCCTGATAGGTGTTTTGCCAGACATGGGTAAGGTTATACGACAGTGGAGTGAGCTCAAGCTAATCACTCCATCCAGTCCTGAATGCTAGCTGCCTAGAAGATGTCCTTCCCAAGAGGAAAGTGATGAACTGTCTAGTAAAAATCACTAGGTTTTGAATTCTCTCTCATCTTAAATACCTTAAAAAAAAAGTCTCAGATATCCAAAATTCTTTAGCTCTCTAATACTTCGACAATTTTTAAACACTCTTATTTACCAAGCTTTCTTGCCTTCTTTGGCCCAGCATGCCCTCCCTTATCCTTCCTTTTCTTTTTTTCTGTTTCCCCAATCCTGCAGATGTTCATGAGAAACTTCAGAAAGTGGCCAATACCCCCTTTGAAACAAAGAGCCACTATGCCTGTCTTCACATTCCAAGTGGCAGGCAGCCCAAGACTCCCTTTGCCGGCAACACGTATCTCTCTGCTTTTGTACTTGGTGGCAGACATTTGAAATATGGTGAATAAAAAAAGGCTGTAGAAATTAAATTGCACTTGTGAAACAAAACGACAATAAAAACAACTCCCCAATCTTTCAAATGTCATGCAGCTCAGCTATAGTTTTCAACTCGGTGTTCACAGCCAGTTCTTCCTTGATTGTAATTCCTCTTGTCTTGGCCAAATAACACCTTCTATTTAGAAACCAGTTAATTATAATAACATTACTCCACACTACCCCCAATAAAACACAAAAATGGATGAAAAGTGATATAGGGGACAAGCTGTAGTGAAATAAATGGCTTTCTGTCCCTGGTTTGGTAGGTCACGGATTATACATTTTTGGCCTTTTGTCAAGATTCACAACTTTATGAATACACTTATCTATCATTACTATTAACTACTCTCACATTAAGAGAAAAGGAACTCTTTTTTTTCACACTCTGCCTGATATTACAACCATTCGTGTATTTAGAGTGACGAGAAAGCAGCACGTAATAGTAGTCCCTTGTCATAGTGGCTATCTGCACAGGCCCAAGTCTGGTGTGTTGTGGTTTAAATTCCAGTTATTCTATTCAATGACTTCATGTGATCTTGGACCAGCTGCTTAAACTCTCTAAGCCATAGTTGCATCATATAAAATGTGGAAATAAAAATATCGACATCGTTGTGAAGTTGTGAGGATTAAATGAAATAAATCATGTGTAGTATTAGAGAAGAGACTGTTAGTTATCCACCAAAATCTCTTCTCCCCTTCCTCTTGGGACAAATGTTAGACCTTGCTCTCTATCTTCCTTTGTGACTAAGTGTAGCCATATGATTAAATTCTTTCTAATGGAATGTGAATGGAAGTAATGTGTGCCACTCTGGGCCTACACCCTACAGCATTGTGCCTGCTGTCTCCATGTTCTCTTTCTTCTTCCTTCTGGGTGGGACCAGGACATAATGTTGCCTTTGTGTTTTGTCCATGCAGATGGTAATGTCCTAGATGTTAGATGTTGGGAAGATGCAGATGTGCCTCTTTAGCGTTGAGTCCCTTGATTATTTTTGGAGCTGAGGCCAGCTACCTACCTTGATATCTTATTTGAATATCCCTGTTAGAGTACTATAGGCTTTGCCTGAACTAGGTACACATTATGAGATCCAGTTATATGTGTTAAAAATCCATAGGTATTGTGTCAATTCCCTTCTCAGACTATTGTTTCTTTAAGGGAAGTGTTCATGTTTTAATGTTCTTTGTATCTTCTGCAACGTTTCACACAGGACCTTGCGCATAGCAAATTTATTACAATTCTTTATTGAATAAATGTAATTCCTGAGATTAAATCATAGCTCATAATATTCAGAATTTAAAGTCCTAGTTGTCATGCATTCTTTTCTTTTTCTCTTCACATCTGAACTTCGCAGTTTCACTTCCTCCACTATAGGCTATTTGGAGGCTAGAATTAATAATTTTTTTGATTCAGTTTTTGTAAATATAAGATTGTGCTTGGCGGTGGAATATGCCATGATCTGATATGATAAATTCTTCTTTAAAATCCAATAAATCCTTCCTCTAGATGAACTGCTTATGTTATAGGTAACAATGACTATGGTTTTCTGGAGAAATTAAGCAGGTAGTAAAAACGCTCAGGAAAGTTGCCATGAATTTAAAAAATAATCACTTGTAATTTAGAGTTCATCATCCTCGAGCATTATTTCATGAGATAGGTTTAGGTCATTATTAAGAATGTGCTTCTTCTTGCATTAGAAACTAGATAAAAAGAGACGGTGGTTTATGACTGCTATATAGTTGATGAGATATTAAAATTTCACACTGCAGCAGGAGCTCAAGAGGAAATGTCTGAGAGAAACATGTCTTTTCTAGGTATTTCTATGGTGTGGATTCTGAGATTGGTTATAAACTGTCATGAAACCATTACCATTTTTATAACCACTTTATGTGCCTATATGTATAGGCATCATCCATAGTTAACATGATGATCTTGAGGAAATGGCAGTTAATTGATTTTTAAACTTCAAATCACATAGACCATGGATAACTCAATAGTGGGGAACTAGTTGGTTTCTATTTTCCTTAGGCAGATGTCATCCTCCTGGCTGTTTATCTTAGGAAAATTTACCTTAGGAGCCAGTTGAGTTTCAATTCCAACTTTAGGACTTTATAATACATATCCTTGGTAAAATTACTTAGTTTTTTTTTTTTAATCTTTGTTTTCTAAAACTTTAAAATGGAGATAATGTAAAAACTAAATGAGATAATGTATGTAAACCTTATAGCTGCTTGGAATTTAGTAATTACTCATAAAAGTCAATATTTTTTACTTATTCAGAATAGTAGCATTCAAAGTGTGGTCCCTAGATCAGCATCAACATCACCTGGGAGCATCAATTATTAGCAAAACAAATTCTTGTGACTCAATCTAGGCCTACTAAATCAGAAACTGTGAAGATAAAGCCTAGCAATCTGTACTTCAACAAGTCCTCCAAATAATTCTGATGAACACTAAAGTTTAGGAGCCACTTTCTTATGCAAATGGATTAACATTTCTAGATTTCCTTTTTACCAATCTGTAACACATTTCCGTGCTCAATATACAATGCCTAGAAATTGTTCTTCTTTGATGAGAACATTCTAATTTTCTATTATGGAATCCACTTCTTCCCTATTGCCCACCCATGTGGTTGGATGGAGCAGATCCCACCCTCAGCTTTAGGGTCGGATCATGTTCTAGCACTAAGCCAATCAGTGTATCCCATCCTCCAGGCCACATGATTACTTCAAGTATAGATATCTGCTACGATTAAGGCCAAGGGAAGTCATGTCTAGGAGTTTGACTGAAGTTATCGAGAAGGTAAAAGCTCTCCACCATTGCAGTTGCTAAGTGGAAAATATAAACCTGAAGTTAATATAAAAATATAAACTCTTATAGAATGGAGCCAAAACAGAGAACTTCAGAGCCAAAAGATAGACAGAAAGTAATTCTTAATAACATAGATTAAATCCTTAGACCCAGTCATAACTGACCATCTTTCTGTGGACTTTACAAACAAAAAAAATTGCACTTCTTCCCACTTGACCCCATCATGTGAACATATTTTTTTCATTAAAAAACAAAACAGTTTTGTATGATTTAAAATGAGCCCTGATTAAAAACTATTTCATGAAATTTTTGTAAAAAGTAGAATAAATCAACATATAAAAAGCTACTGTATAAGTCTGGGTCATCTGAGAAGCAGACACTAAATGGGTTTTGATGTACAAGAAGTTTATTAGAAGAATGGCTGTGAGGGAACACAGATATGCAGTGAAGGGAAACTGGAGAGCCAGTGGGATGTTGTACAGATCTGACCCTTGTGAAGGAGAGAGGGAAGGAAAGAAGGAGGATCTTGTGGAAGACTCTTAGACTGCAGCATAGTTCTAAGAAAGTCCTTGAGCCAAAATCACTTATCAGAGGAACTCCCCGTCTCCCAAGAATGGACCTACATAGATGTCCAGCTATGATCAATTATTAGTTAGGACCAGTATAGCCTCCAGAGAAGACAGGGATGGATTTTAAAGTGCAGTAGTTGAGGCCTAGATCAATCATGTTTCTCACAAATGGAGATCTGAAAGACACGTTTTCATGACCATGACAAAACCTAGAGCGGTGTCTAGAATTAATAGAACATCAATAAAGGCTTATGACTCTCTGCCTAACCTATTCTTCTGAAAGAAAACCAAACATTCTCAAATACCCTGCATATATCTTCTATTTGTTTTAATTATGCATGCATCCTGGGTCTTTCAGTAGTCACATGTTCTAAATATTGCATACTAATAAAGCAAAACAAACTCTATTGGCACAGCAGGGAGCAAAGTGTTCAGGTAATCATTTATTGCAAATGCCACTCAGGTGCTGCTTTTAATGCATAACTGCCAGGCATCCTGATTTTGTCAATATTACACTTGGACTAAAGTCAGCATAGGTTAGCTGAGAGCACAGGGTTCTTCATCTCTCTCTTATTCTAATGGAGTGTAACCCCAATTTACCTTCCTATCACTCTAGAGTTAATAGTTGTACATCAAATCAAAAGACTTTTAGGACTAGAAAACACAGTTACAAGTTCTTGGAAATCCACATGTAGCAAGATCCATCCAGGCCATTTTCTATCATTATTTCTCTCCTCTGATTAAAGAATTGAGGATTAGTTACAGCTAGGTGAATTTTAAATATTTGAATTTTTATAAGTTACTCCATCAGATTCTGAGGTTACCCAAAGTGCCAAACAGAGATGTATTAACATGTAGGGAGGCGCTTTCTTCAGTGCCCATCCCCCAATGGTGAGAGCCTTTCTCATAGCACATTTTCAGTTCTTAGTTCTTAGAGCCTTGGTTTTGAAACCCACTTCAAAAATTCTCTATAGTTGTATCAGTTTGGAAGTGAGGCAATCTAATCCAGTTACCTTTCCTTGCCTCTCTTTACAATCTTCTTACTCAATTTTTAGAGTTTCTAAAACACTCATTCAGTCTCACTCAGATGCTCCAATCATGTTATAAATGATGGCTCTGGCAGTGGTGGATGCTAATAGTTCTTGCACAGTGAAGGAATAAACCAGAATTAAGGCTAAAATGAAGTGAGTAACATCTGAATATTGCCCACAAGGAGAGGGGCTTGGGCCGGGACACCAGCTAGTGCTGGTATATTCCAAAGAACAGGAACTAAAGCTGGATTCTAACATGAAAGAGTACTTGGCTGAGGAAGCCAGAGAGGCAAGCCAAAGCTGAACCCATCAGGTTCTGGCAAGCCAAGAAGCAACACCAAGGCCATAGGGTCCTGGGGTAAAATGGAATAGGATTTCAGAGCCAAGAATTCATAGTAGACTGGAGCTAGAGAAGCAACAGGTGAGGTACTACCAAGCAGGATCTAAGGGGATTACCATGATTGATTTAGGGTATCTCTAGCTTATCACTGATCATTGATAAGTCTGACGTCTGAATATTTTGGTTGCCTTGAAGGGCTAGAGTTAGTTTGGTGTATGACAGAGGTACCGTCCCAACATTAGGTTAATCTTGAAGTCCAAATAATGTGGGAACAAATTCAAGTTCCATATCAATTTGTTAATTCCAAGGTATTAAATCTGAGGGAAATGAAAAAAGATACAGTCTTGAACTTCCTGGGCAGATATGGTTTTTGTTTTTATTTGCAAGTCTTCTTGTCTCCTAAGGTGGATCATGCAAAAATTACTGGAGAGATTTCCACAAGCAAAATTTAGTATGAAGCTGGCAGAGAGTGCTTATTTTTTATTTTTTCTAAGTACTATAATGGAGTGGTTAAAAACATTAATTCTGGAACTAATGTATCTCACTTTAAATCCCAGTTGTGCCAAATACTTGCTCTGTGTGACTTTAAATAAATTTTCTAACCTCTTTGGACCCCAGTTTCTGCATCTTAAAAGTGAGGCTAACAGTAATATCTATCTCATAAGAATGTAAAGTTCTTAGATCAGAGCCTAGCATATAGTAAAAGCTCATTAATGTTAGCTACCACTATTATTCACTTGTGGGCAGTTGAGTAGAATATTCAAGGGCTAGATAGCAGTTTTTAAATAAAACAGTGAATTCTTTCTTCAAATTAAAAATTTTATGGGGAAATTCAATGCATAGGATAGATAAACACGATACTTCTCCAGTTAGTACAGGAGGTGGGGAACTCAAGGCCCTGCCCACTTAGCCCTCTATATGACTTCGTGGAACCCAAGGGCCATGAACAGCACAATTTGGAAACTATGGAACTAGAATTGTCCAGACCCTACTTTCTAAGAAGGCAGATACTATCATCTTTTTGTCTGGGTTTTCACCGGTTCAAGGAATGGAACCTACAATGCCTAGAATAGCCCTGATGGACATTTGGGGGTGAACTGAGGACAGAATGGGATTATTCGACACATGGCTGTGCCTTCATTCATGCTGTACTTATGTAGCAGAAAGAACTACCTATAGCACATAATTATTTCAAAACATGAAGTACTTTTGCCAAAAGTTGCTAAAAGGAAGAATGGCAGGTTTTTAGGTGAGTAAAGTTAAGTATGTGCGTGTGCACACACAGACACACACCCACACACGGGCACGTCTGGCATGTGGACAGTGTATCCATGCTTAGAACAAACTTCCTAGTGTTTTTGTGAGATATTTCCCCAGTTCATTCAATCAACAAATATTTGCTGAGAGCCTATTAGGAGTCAATCACTATTCTGAATGCAGGTCTTACAGGAGTGAACCTAACAGAAAAAATCTCTGCCTTCATGGAGCTCACTTTTTGGTATGATTGCAGCACAGTGGTGCCTTTTGTGCCTAGACTTGAGCAGTTCTAAGCTCTTGGAAGTGTGTTTTAGACATTCATAGACTAAATAGAATCATAGACAGTGATTGGAATGAATCTTCTGAAATATTTTATCAAAATCCTTTATTTTACAAATGGAGAAATAAAGGCCAAAAGAATTGAAATGTTTTGCCTGAAGTCCACACCAAGTTGGTGTAAAACAAAACCCAGATCACCTGCCCAGCATTAAGGCCATAGTGAAAACCATCACCCTTTGTTTAGCCTCATCTCTGGCTCCTCCAGCTGGTTTGCTACCCTATGTTTATTTCCTTTTGTCATAGCTGGGTCTCAGGATTGGGTTCAAAATTTCCCTTCTACTTGATGACAGGATGCAGAATGTTTGCATTAATCAAAAACTTGTGTACTACCTGGCATTTCACTCTCCCACAGGCTGTTTTTCACTCTCTCAAACTTTTACAAAAGCATTTCTCTCATGGCTATTCATTCTGCCTTAAAATCAAGCTTACCTCATGATCTTTTTAAGCCTGGCTGCAATGCCATTTCAGCACATCTCTGGAATGTCCAGTACCTGGCATGTACTTCTTACAGCCCATCTGCTATATTTTGGCTGATACATTTACTCGTTAATTTCTTTCTTCCATGAACACATATGTATCTAATGCACACTCCATAAATACAGTTTATATTTTACAAAATATCTGTTTTGCCAATGAAATACTAAGGTGTCAATGTTGGATTTATCCATTTATTCATAAAATATTAATAAAAACCAGGTGCTCTATTGGGTACTGAAAATGCAAAGATGAAGAGGATTATTCTTTTCTCTCAAAGAATTCACAGACTAATGGGGAGACATAAATACATATTTACAGTCTGATGTAATAAATGCTAAAAGAGCTATGGGAAAACAAAGGAAGGAGAAACTAATGGTATAAGAAGGGAAATTTTCAGAGGAGGACACTGACTGTGGGTCCTGGAGATGAATTAGGATTTTCCAGATGGAAGAGACAGGAGCAGGGAGACATTTCACTCAGGGAGGATAGCATGTGCAATCACTTAAGTGTGTGAAATGGCATGGCATACTTGGGAAGCTGCGAGTCATTTGGAATTTTTTGAGTACAGGTTCCTTGAGCCTTGGGGTATTAAGGGTTAAGATTGTAGATGGACTTAATGGAGTTCATCCAAGAATTTGACTTTATTCTGCACAGCAGGAAGCTCTATGGGATGTAAGCTAGAAAATTATGTGATTAGATCTGGATGTAGTGGAGAAAAATGACAGCTGTACTGGTGTGGAGCAGTAAGGGGCTTATGGGTCTGTTGGGAAGCTGTTGAGTTGGAGTGAAGGGCAAGTGTTAGACACAACAGAGCAGAGGTTCCTAGATGATCACCCATGGGCCACATAGAATCCAAAGTCGTATTTCATGTTGCTTGTACAATGGAAACTCATATGATATTTTTTAAAATTCAAATTAGCTGCCATGTAATCATATTTCACATAAAAATCTGAATTTCCATATTTTTAAAAAAATTAGAAAGTATACAAACAGTTGACTGGAGTTAGCAATAGTTGTTCCCCATAGATGAGGCATGCATTCCTGGTCACCACAGTCTCCAGTTCTCCCTGTTGTAATTCTGGAACATATTGCTACTAGCTATATCCCATTGGGCATTTATATCACCTGACGACATCCTCACAAATAGAGCCTCTCCTGAACCCAGGGGTAGTTGTTATTATCACTGGAACTCACTTTCTAGTAAATTGGGGGCATGAGTCTTCAATATTCTGATTTTATAGGATCTTTATTTTTTTAAAGATTTTATTTATTTATTTGAGAGAGAAAGAGAGAACATGAGAGGAGAGAAGATCAGACGGAGAAGCAGACTCCCTGCTGAGCACACCCAGGAACCCTATAGGCATCTTTAAATTCAATTTTCTTAACCATGGCTTGACTCTAATACTAAAGTGGTTTGGTGTTCCATGTAAAAGACCCTCCTTAAAAGTAAATCACTGGAGTTTCCCATTGTGTAACAAATTAAGTACTAGAAGAATGCTTGTAATAGGTAAGTCACCTGTCTAGGCACCATGAAGGATACCAACAATTGATTATAAGCCCTCTCAGAAACTAAGACTCTATTTAGAAGCCATTTCCAATCTAATAGCTAAAGCTACCTCTTATTTCTAAGTCCTGCCACTCTGGACACTTGATGAATGCCTTCTAACCAGTAGAGTACCATTTAGTGCACTGAAGCAGCTACCTTCTCAAAGCTACCCTGAGGCCTGAATGAATTTTTACATCTTTCAAAGTAGTGAAAGCTGCAAGCAGAGAGAAGCATCTGAACTGATCAGTGCAATCTATTCACACCTGGACCCTCACCGTTCACTGCAAGTACCAGAGCATTTGTTGTAAATAGGGAAGTCTACTGAGTCCAGGGAGGTTTGAGCAGCAAGGAGTCAGTAGATTCCTGGGAACAAGATCAGAACTGCAAAATTAGAAATGTATATATTTATTCTCTTTCTAAATTATGGCTTGGCTTTAGAAAATAATACAGTACAGTTGTTAGTGCCTTGTTTATCTTAATGTTCTGCAAATTTACACATCTTCTGAGACTACAAATACTCTCACTAACAATAAGGATAAATTATGGCAATAAACATATTATACAGTAACCTAATAGGAAAAATGATAATCTGTTTAAATGTCACATTGTAGCATTTAATTTATATTTAAAAGGCAGTTAGTATGAGTAATTATAAATTAATTAAATATTGATTATTCTAAGAGCTCTATTGTGATTTAGGACCTATGCAGTATAGAGTAAATCTAGATGATTTGAAATAAACTTAAAATGACATTGGTAACTAATGTGTAATTACATTTTATGGTTATTGAATGTGACTTAACCATACTCATATTTATGATGAACAAATCAAATATTATGTTAAAATATCAGCATTGGTTTCTGAGTACCTACTCTTATTCTATTATCTATTGCCAAGCAGCTACTAAATGCTTAAACGTTCCTAAGTTGTTTTTTTTTTTAACTATCGGTTTACACTCAATTTTTTTGATGGAACATTGACATATTTATAAGAGAAACTCCAGGTATCCTTGTGTACATTTTGCATTGTGCCTGTCGATATTTTCAAATGCAATCAATAGTAAGTTATGCAGCAAGGATCCTCTACTTACTTTGGCTAAAACAATCCTTTGAAACACTTATGTCTTACTTCAAAGTTTATGTCCATGAAATACACAGTCAACTAATTTATCTTTCCTCTCTTGCCTCTTACTAGAAGAGTGTCATTAAGCAAACATCAACTAAATCCAAATAAAAATCATTCTTACTATTCCTTTAGGTATCCATGAGAAGAGCAAATGCATTTTTGAGAAAGTTTCTAACTTTTGAGGGAAAATATAGAATGTGCTGCTTAGAGCAAAGTAATGTTTCAAAAATTTCTTTCAAAACTTCCTGACTTTCCCATTGTGACTTTCAATTCATATTCACCCTGTCATCTTTTTACCCATACATTCACCCATCTATCCATCCAAATGGCTATTTATTAAACAAACCAGTCATGACCAATTCCGCATAAGATTGTGAATAAATTTGGGGTCTTTTGGCCCCTTTCTTAGAAACCTAACTCTATGAAAGAAGGAAGGAAGGAAGGAAAGAAAGAAAGAAAGAAAGAAAGAAAGAAAGAAAGAAAGAAAAAGAAAGAAAGAAAGAAGAAAGAAAGAAAAAGAAAAGAAAGGAAAAGAAAAGAAAAAAGAGAGGAGGGAGAGGAGAGGAGAGGAGAGGAGAGGAGAGGAAAGAAAGAAAGAAGGGAAGGAAGGGAAGGGAAGGGAAGGGAAGGGAAGGGAAGGGAAGGGAAGAAGGGAAGAAGGGAAGAGAAGGGAAGGGAACTCTGTTGATGCCGGAGGCCAGGGAGGTGCATTGATGAAACTCAGAAAACAGATACAGTCTGCCTACCACAACAAAATACAGTCCCCCAGATTGCCATCAGCTCTTTCCTCTGGTGCAGAAGCAGTAGTTCCAACCTAATGCAATAGGTAACTGCTTCCAGCCTCCTCCCTCAGGTAATTAAAATGGAGAATGGTCCTCCTTAGACAAGAGTAGGAAAAATAATCAAATAATGGACTGATACCAATAGAATGCTACAAATGGAAGAGTACTATAGAATTAATTATTGTGCATCTGACATCTAAAAAATTTCTAACAACATCTAAAAGTTTTCTAACAATAAAATAAAACATTAATTTTGAACACACACACTCTTAGCCTGTCTCTTCTAGGATTCAGAAGATAAAATATAAATGAGGAGTCACTTGTTATTTAATCTTTTATTGAACCTGTATAGTATGCGTCTGGCACTTGTCTACACTTAAGATGTTTTATTTCATTTAAATGTGATTCCTTGCAACAACCATATGTTGTAGGGCTTATTACTATTTTCATTTTACAGATGGGTTAATTGAGGTTTAGAGTGGTTAACTTGCCTAAAATGACACAGTTGCAAGTTTCAGAGTCCACTTTCACATCTTGTACTACTGTCAGAAATCTTTTCTCTTTTCTGTTCTATTATCCTGCCTCCTGTTTTGAAATTCTATGCCCATAAACTTTACCACTCACTCCCCTTATTTAAAGAGAAATGTTTTTGAAGTTTTACTTAAATCAAATATTAGTAGAACTTATAATATTTTAAATGCATTTTGATTGAAAAGGGAGTGCTAAAAGAATTCTAAAATTATACCTATTGTAAAGCAAAAATTATTTGGTGACATGTACAGGCACCCTTTAATTTATGTTTTCTTTTTTTTATATAATAATTTTTTATTATGTTATGTTAGCCACCATACAGTACATCCCTAGTTTTTGATGTAATGTTCCATGATTCATTACTTGCGTATAACACCCAGTGCACCATGTAATACGTGCCCTCCTTAATACAACACTGGCTTATCCCAATCCTCCACCACCCTCCCCTCTGAAGCCCTCAGTTTGTTTCCCAGAGTCCATAGTCTCTCATGGTTGATAATTTATGTTTCCTTTTACCCCAAATTTATACAATATCAATTTTCTGAAACTGGGATATACTTATAAAGGTCTTAGCATGGCCTGTATTATATTAGCAGTCTCAAAATTCAGTATCTGATGTTTTTATATAATTCATGGGCATTATAGAATGTGAGAGGAATTAACCCATTAAGCTAATAATTTTTTAGCACTATTTATGGTGTGTCAGTATTATGCTAGGCATTTTATGTGATTTTTTAAATCCTTTAATAGATTATGAAATAGTAGTGATCAATTCCTGCTTTCTTTATGTAGAAACGAAGCTCAGACAAATTAACTAAAGTTGTCCTAAAGTCACTGGTTTATTTAGGTATACACTGAGGACTTACTCTTATGTCTGTCTCAGCTGAATCAAGCCTGTTCCCTACATCAGACTGGTTTCATAATATAGTTTATAAGGGTTACTAAGAGAAACATATAGACAAATTTATTATGGCTTAATTAATACTAGGTACCTATAGTATGTCACTGATTCTAAAATATTCACATTTTCATATTTCAATATTTGTAAAATTGAAGTGCATGTTTTTAAAAAGATTTTATTTATTCATTTGACAGAGACAGAGAAAGAGCACAAGCAAGGGGAGCAGCAGGCAGAGGGAGTGGGAGAAGCAGGCTCCCCGCTGAGCAGGGAACCAATGCAGGGCTCAATCCCAGGACCCTGGGATCCTGACCTAAGCCAAAGGCAGACGTTTAACCAACTGAACCACCCAGGCACCCTTGAAGTGCATCTTTTAATCAATAGCATCTTAGCACTGTATCATATTTTAATTAGTAGTACTTTTTCTTTCTTCAATGATACATTATATGATGATACTTCTTATAATAAATGATATCTTCATTCAATAAAATATAAAAATACATACTTATTGAATATAATGCAAGTGTTTATAGTTAAGGGTAGATTTCTTTTCCTATTTTAAATTCTTTACATTTTGCCAGAACTCACACCAAGACTTATTTTCCCACGACATTTATCCTTATGATTCCTCCTCACCTTCTCGTGAATACTACCAGATTCTCCTTTTATGTGATGGTGCTCTACCTAGTTGTGGTTGGATTTCTGAAAGAGACTTTGAACATTAAAATGGTATATGGAACATTAAGTGATATGTTAATACTGTCAGGCCTCTTGAATTTGTTAACTGTTAATGTAAAATATAATATATTGGGGGGGGGAAGCTGGATATTTGCTGGCTGATCTATTACCATAATCTCAAATTCAGTTTTTCCATAATTCATCTCCTTCTGTGTTTCATCTTTCCAAAATACCTTCCCAAATTGGTGGCACCACTGAATACTCAGAGTTTACCAATCGTGTCTGCTTTCTTACGGCCTTGTCTTCGCTACTCTACCTGCTTTCAAAGCCCTCCATAGTCATCTTACCCCACAAACCCATTTTTATTTCCCACTACTCCCCAGCACAATCTCAGTAACTCTCCCTTCCTATCTTCCTAGCAAAGTCTTTTGAGATTGGAAGTCCAATCTTGGCTCTGTGGACTGAAACAATCCTGCTCATTTATCTAAACTCAGATCAGATATTACCTCCTCTGTTCTTTGTTCATCTCTTCATTCCTGGCACCTAATGAATGCATAGCCAGTGTTCAATAAAAGTTGTTTGAAAGAAGAAAAGAGTGAATATCTTCTTCTTTGAGAGTTTTTATTAGCCACTAGTTTTGTTGAAAACAGTTTTAGCTCTTATTCCATGCACCAACAGAACACCTTTGAAACCTGAGCTTTTTATCTGGGTGTGTAAATACTCCCCTTCGAAGTACATTAATCTTCATAAGCTTTTATTATTATTATTAATATGCCATGAACTCCAACAGAGTCTCTGCACCAAGAAGGCACTTGCCCTTGTCTAATCACATCTGCAAGTAAGCAAATATTGGCAAAAACTCATAAAATCTTATTATTCCCTTTAGGTAAACAATGTCAAACTCAATGGCCACTGTTGCCGTTTATAAGTATGAATCACAAATTTACATTGCCTCTGGACATCATAAATGGCCTGTCTCATAAAGTGCTAGTAAAAACCCAGCTTCTACTTCTGTAAGAAGGGTCTGCATGAATAATCAATTCCAAACAAGACTTTAAAAGCATTTTGATGTTAAAGGTTGCTTATCACAGCTCAAGTGTTAAGAGTAACATGCAATCTTTACTTATTTAGTTCTATTCCATAGGTTTTGGTGGTTGCTTGTAAAAATCATACTGTGTAGCAAGGAAAACTAAAATGGTTTCTTTGAAGGCGGGCATATCAGTTATGATTCTTGACTGCAAGCAACAGAGACTATGTCTGATAAAAGGAAATTTATTGCCTAGGGATGGAGGATTCACAAGGACTTGAGATGCTAGGGAATGGGGCCTGAGGATAAGTAGGAACCAAAGAAGATCCAAAAAATAAGAGACAGAAGCCCTGCAGCTGTGTCAATAACCTGAACTATCTGGTTAGAACACTACTGTCACCATTATTAAAATGAATGAATTTAAGAGAATTCCTCAATCCTTGAGGCACCCACTTGAGAGTTCTCCTTTTCCAGTTTCCTCTGTGTAAGAGAGATGCCTAGAATTATACTGCACTGTCTACAAAATTGCATGCAGTGGGGAAAAGGTAACATCCTGTAGTAAATCAGGAAGCTGTTATAAAGGAGAATGCATATTGAGTGGCCCCAAAGTAACAAATATCCACCACAAAAAGTGCTCAAAAATATAGGCTTACATTTATTCAGTGTATCATTTATTCAGTTAGTCAACTAACATAATGCACATCTACTCTGTCTAGTTACTGAGCAGAGAAGTTGGCCCCTGACCTTGAAAGGATCACAATCTCGTAGGTAAGAGAAGCTTATAAGGGAGTAAGTACAATACAATCTGATTAGGGTCATGAAGAATCGTGAATAAAGTGGAAAGAAAATTCACTGAACAGGAGCCATGAAAGGCAATGAAGAGGAGGGAACAGAGTATTGACTGTGGAATCATTGAAGGTGGATTTGATTCTCTGTTCTATTACTAACAGCTCTGTAACTTTGGCAAAAGTCACAAACCATCTCCAACACTCACTGTCCTCATCTATAAAATGAAAAGAGTTTATTTTTTTAATTTATTCTAGGATTGGAGGAGGTAAATGAGATTGCATATGTTTAAGCATTTAGTGCTTAGTAGGCATTTGGTAAGTGGTGGTTGATTCATTCATTCATTTATTCATTTATAACACAGAAAGCGATTGACTTCTGGCTGCACAAAGAAGGGATTATTGGAAATAGATCTTAAAGAAATGAGTGGGTATCCCTCAGGGCAGAGGGAAAGGACATTCTGAGCACATGCAAAGGTGAAGTGATAAGGGCATGGAGATGTATGGAAAGGTGGCAAAAGGTCAGCAAATATGGACTGTGAACATTTAGAGCAGTGTCAGGCAAAGAAAGGAGAATGATAGGGGAAAGTTAATTAAGATGTCGTACAATGTTAAAAAGTTTCAACTTCTCCCAGAAGTCAGTAGTTTTTAAAATGTGATCCCTGTGCTTTTTGTATCAAACTCATTGGGATTGCTTTTTAGAAATGGGATTCCCAAGGCCCTAACCCAGACCTCCTGAATCATAATTTCTGAGAGTAGGGTATGGGTAGCGCACAATTTTTATAATTTACCTGGGAGATTTTAAAGCCCCTTACAGTGTGAGAGTCCCTGTTGAGGTAATAGAGAGCCAAGGGAAGTGTTTAAGTGAGGTAATCATGAAGAAAGGAGAGATTAGGACTTCATGCACTGGGTTTCTTTTCCTTTAGGACTTTGGAGTATATTCTATCCATCTGGGTAGGATTTTCGATATTGTTGAGCTAAATCTAACACATATGAGACAGAATCTCAGCTCAAATAATGGTATTCTCTTTTTATAGCTAAGAATCAGACTAGACTGTGGAATAATTGTGTGGCAAATAAAATGGAGCAAGATGGCTGATAATAAAAATGAACAATTTCTAAAAGCATTTAACACTCAAGGAGATAGAGCCAGGAGAAGTATGCTTTTGGAAAGGGGATAGGGGTGGGAGAAGGGGGGGAGAAGCAGCATAAATTTTCTGAGTTATGGTAAATGTCACAGAGAATTCAACAATTTTCTTTGCAGAATTTAGAAAATGAGTGCGCATAATTCCAACTGGGTGATATTACAGGGAATTTGAAAAGTACCCTGAGGCAATTCAGAGAGCTGCTTTTACATTCAAACTGAATAAAAGAAAACACCCATATTTCAACTAAGCGTGCGCACACATGCTCTGAGTGGCTGCATGCAAACACATACCACAAAAGCACTTGGTCGCAAAATTATATTGTTAGGTTGAAGGTACAGCAGGTAGGATTCCTTTCTGGATGCCCTCTATCTATCTACCCAGGCCCAAAGTCAGGACTCAGATGTTGAGCCAAAATGATGAACCAGCTACAATTCAACCTCAGACTTTTTGTTGGGAGCTGAGTAAGATAAAAAAAAAAAATATTAGATTATCATATGATTTCTCTCATCTATGGAACATAAGAACTAGGAGGATAGGTAGGGGAAGAAAGGGATAAAGAAAGGGGGTAATCAGAAGGCGGAATGAAGCATGGACTCTGAGAAACAAATTGAGGGCCTCAGAGGGGAAGGGGGTGGGGGATTGGGATAGGCTGGTGATGGGTAGTTAGGAGGGCACGTATTGCATGGTGCACTGGGTGTTATACGCAACTAATGAATCATTGAACTTTACATCAGAAAGCAGGGATGTACTGTATGGTGACTAACATAATATAATAAAAAAATAATGAAAAACCCTCAAAAAACAAAACAACAAAAACAAAAAACAATGTTAGTTCCTTGTTGTTCTGATTTAAAGCCGTAAAATTCCATAAGCATGGACTTCTGTAATATTTAGATGCTTATTTGCAGAGGACTGCATTGAGGCACAGTGTGTAATTTCTGGCAGCCCTGTGAGCAATGCATTAGAGTCTGATCTCTTTTGAACCAGTTCTTTGCCTTCATTCGCTTACTAAATGTAAATCAGAAAACAAATGAGAGGAAAGGAAAGGAGGCTGGTAACATGGTTAAAAGATCACAGAAGGTCATGTTAGGTAAACTAGTAGGAAAAAAAAAAAACAACAAACCACCTATCATCTAGGAAGCCATTTCAATATAATAGCATGAAGAAAAGGTCTAATGTTTCTGAAGCAGAAAGATAAACAAATGTATTTTTGTGGCCATAGTGATCTGGGCAACGGAAGTGAAGAATGTCAGTGGAGAACTCACTGCGGAGCTCAGAGCAGTCACTCTTGGTCAGGATCATCCATCCATCCATCCATCCATCCATCCATCCAACCATCCACACACCCACCCTCCACCCAGTCAGCTAACATTCTTTTAGCCATTACTAGTGTCATTCTCTGTGCTAGGTGGTGGGGATACAAAGATAAACATGACACAGTGTCTTATGTCAAGGTGCACATATTCCTGTGAGAGAGGCAAATAGGGAAATAAATATTTACAAAGCAATATATAAATATAGACTGTAATCACACAAATAGTTATAAGAACATAAGGAGGAAAACTGGAGAAGCATAGTACTTCAAACTGAAAGCCTGTAAGAATCCTTAAGGGAAAATTAATACAATGTTCTGGACAGTTTTAATGGAATATTGTAAACTTACTTGGTATGTCACCATTTAAATATCATTCGTATGATCATGCTGCATTCAGCTGGAATTTGAATCCTGAAGATGACCATAATGCAGATAGAATGACACATGTCCTGTTTGCAGCTCTCAGGATAAAGTGAGGAATGAAGGAAGAGAAGTATGTGGTTAGTATCTCCATCCCTGAGTCAGGAATTTTTGGAGATTCAGATCATTTGCTTAATTGCAATAAGTTCATAGTTGTATCTTCATTTCTCATAGCCCAAGAGGTAAAGAATGTTAAAATGAAATCAAATCAAATTGAGTCTTAAACTTTGGATAATGACCTTTTTTTCTTTTTGTGACGACTCAGAGAACAGGAGACGAGCAGAAGCACCGGGCACTTATCGATCATCTACTGTGTCAGGGGTTCTAAGTCCGGAGCTTAAATTTATCTTCTATAGTGGGAAGTTATGGAAGTGACAAGATTACACAGAGGTTCTAAACATAGAGATTCCTGGATTCAAATCCCAGTTTCTCGATTTACAAATTGTGTGATCGTGGGCAAGGTACTTAACCTTTCTGGGCCTCAGATTTTTAATCTGCAAGATGTTTATATTCGTAGAACGTATCTCAATGGTTAGTATGACCATAAATGATTTAATATAAGTGAAACACTTGGAGTAATACCTGACTCCAAAAGAATATCAATAAATGTTAGCTACTCTTACTGCTCACAGTACTACATAACATTTTGCTTTTTGTTTAATATTCTAGGAAAAACACCCATTCATATTAAAAAAAAAAACTTAGCAAACTAGAAATAGAAGGAATAGAATGTGATAAAGTGTAATGACAAAGAGCATACAGTAAATATCTTACCTAATGGTAAAATGTGAAAAGCTTTCTTTATGAGACCAAGCAGCAGACAAGGATGCCTTTTATTACCACTATTATTCAAAATTGTCCTGGACATTCTATGGAGAACATTTAGGCAAGAGGGAGAAAAGAAAGAGACAAGGACCAGAAAGGAAGACATGAGCTGCCATTATTCGCAATAATATGATGATGCACATAAAAAATCAAAAAGAATTATTGGAATTAAAGGATGAATTTATCAAGATTGTGAAACACAAGGTCAATATACAAAAGTCAATTGAATTTCCATATTCTAGAAACAAACAGAAAACACAGTTCTAGTGCGCCTGGGTGGATCAGTCAGTTGAGCATCCACCTTTGGCTCAGGTCATGATCCCAGGGTCCTGGGATCAAGTCCTGCATCGGGCTCCCTGCTCAGTGGGGAGCCTGCTTCTCTCTCTGCCCCTCCCGCTGCTTGTGTTTGTGTGTGCGCTCTCTCTCTCTCTCACAAAAATAAATAAATAAAGTTAAAAAAAAAAGGAAATACAGTTCTGAAGAGACAACTTTTAGAATGGCATAAAAATGACAACTATCAGGATAAATATAATTATTTTTATGCAGAAAACTATAAAAACATTATTTACAGAAATTAGAATGTGGAGGACTCAATAGATTAGAAGAGTCAATGCTTTCAAAATGTTCATTTTCCACCAAATTAACCTAATTCCAACTTTTTGGTAGATTGTCTTCCCAGTTAATTCTTCTATAAGAGTACCTTGACCATTCTCAATCTTTTGTATTTCCATATTAATTTTAAAACAGTACATCAAAAGAAAAAAAAATGTTGAAATAGCAAAGGATTTCAGATTGATTTGAGAGAAATGGGAAAAATTTTCATACGTGATCAACTTTCATATAAAAATTAGAAAGTACATAAACAAATTCATAATGAGTACCATTTGTCCCAACAAGTAAGATAATCACATATAAGAAAATAGTAATAATGGGGATGCCTGGTTGGCTCAACTCGTTAAGTGTCTGTCTTTGGCTCAGGTCATGATCCCAGGGTCCTGAGATCGAGCCCTGAATCGGGCTCCATGATCAGCAGGAAGCCTGCTTATCCTTCTCCCTCTGCCACTCCCCTTTCTTGTGCTCTCTCTCTCTTTGTCAAATAAATTAGTAAAATCTTAAAAAAAAAAAAAGAAGAAGATAGTAATAATGGAGCAAATGGCCAAGGTGTTTAAAACAGGCTTGTTTAGAATCCTTAAAGAGATAAGTAAGAAATAGCATTCTTAAAAATAATAGTTTATTTAATTAGAAAAGACATATATAAAAATGAACTAAAATATTAAAAATAAAAACTGAGTAAATGACTTAGTAGATGAGAAAAATAGCAGACTATATAAGGTAAATGAGAAAAATTATATTGGAAGAGGCAACTAAGTAAATGTGGTAGAGGTTGGCTAGATGGCATTTCCTTTTCCTGGGCACATAAGGACCCACATTTCCTGGATGCCCTTTGACTGAGACTGGGGCTGTGTGATTGCAATGTGAGTGACATTAAAGTGTATCACTTTCAAGCATGGCCACAAAACATGCTGGATGACTCTGGAGAAACTGAAGACCATACATTGATGATAGAAGCATCACAAGATAAAAGGTTTTACTTCTAGGTCATAAGTTAGAGGAGACCTATTCAAAGAGCTACCCAACATCATCAAACTGTAACATAAGCAAGAAATAAACCACTGTTCTGCTTTCTGAGGTTTTTTTTTTTAATTGTACAGCATAACATATCCTAAGTAAACAGGAAATTGCCCAAAATGAAATAAATAATAGAAATACACAGAAAAATGAAAACAAAGTTACAAAGTACAGACAGAGGAGCTCCAACGTATGTATAGTTGGTGTGTCAATGAAGAAATATCAAAATAAGGGAGAGAAATTATTACAGTTGATAATACAAAGTTTTTCACAATTAAAAGACAAATTGTAGGTTTTAAAAAATCACTCAGTGTACTAGTTTACTTGCATAGTGAGTTTCATAATAATAATTCTAAGAAAAAGAGAAATTGGCCAAAGCTTAGAAATACATTGTGAAATCTTTTTATAACTTTTCATTTGCTTATTCTTTCATTCATCCATATAAAGAAATATTTTTAAGAACCCACCATCTGTCAGATTCTTTGCCTATAGTAATTGCTTACAATCTAGTGGGACATAAGAAAAGCAGCCAACCATTAGTATAGAGTGTATAGTATATAAAAAGAGGATTGATTGCATTCTGGATAGGAGGAAAAGGGCTTCTAATGGCCAAGAAATGAGAGAGAGAGAAATTCTTTAAAGATAGAAAAGATCAGTTTGACTGGAATTCATGGGACATGACTGAAAGAACATGAGAAGTAGAAGGCATATTTCTTGATTTGAACTCTGATGATAGTGATTATTTTAAGGTTTTTCAAAATCACTCATTTACTTCTATTTCTTTAAATATGGAAGATAAGAAATAAAAGTATATTTTGAGAAAACATGTAGCTGGAGTGAATTCTGCCAGGTTCATGAGATATATTTCTAAATGGGGACAACCATGCTGCATATGGTCAGTCTGGAGAGCATAGTAAGCATTCCAGAAATTTAAGTTAGTGTGATCTTCTGGGAGTTAAATTAGGGAAAATAAAACATGCCAGTAAGAGAAACTATAAGAAAATGTGAGCAAAGTTATCCCCAGATCGTGGGCCTAGCATTGGTTTGATCATGAAGAATAGATCTGTTAGGGTTTGAAATAGAAACTTATGAAAGAAACTGAAGATGACACAAAGAAATGGAAAAGTATTCCATGCTCATGGATCAAGAACAAATATTGCCAAAATGTTTATACTACCCAGAGCAATCTATGTGTTTAATACAATCCCTATCAAAATGCCACCATCATTTTTCACAAAGCTAGAACAAACTATCCTAAAATTTGTATAGAACCACAAAATATCTTGAAAAGCCAAAGCAATCTTGAAAAAGAAATGCAAAGCTGGAGGCATCACAATTCTGGACTTCAAGATGTATTACAAAGTTGTAATCATCAAGACAGTATGGTACTGGAACAAAAACAGACACATAGATTAATGGAACAGAATAGAAAGCCCAGAAATGCACCACAGCTATATGGTCAACTAATCTTCAACAAAGCAGGAAAGAATATTCAATGGAAAAATACAGTCTCTTCAACCAATTGTGTTGGGAAAACTGGACAGCAACATTCAGGAGAATGATACTGGACCACTTTCTTCCACCATACACAAAAATAATTTCAAAATGAATGAAAGACCTAAATGTGAGATGGGAAACCATCAAAATCCTAAAGGAGAACACAGGCAGAAACTTCTCTGACCTGAGCCTTAGCAACTTCTTACTAGACATGTCGCCAGAGGCAAGGGAAACAAAAGCAAAAATGAACTATTGGGATCTCATCAAGATAAAAAGCTGCTGTACTGTGATGGAAACAATCAACAAAACTGAAAGGCAGGCTATGAAATGGGAGAAGATATTTGCAAATGACAAATCTGATAAAGGGTTAGTATCTAAAATCTATAAGGAACTTATCAAGCTCCACACCCCCCAAAAAATAAATAATATAGTTGAGAAATAGGTAGAAGACATGAACAGGCCCTTTCCCAAAGAGGACATCCAGATGGTTAAGAGACACATGAAAAGATGCTCAGCATCACTCATCATCAGGGAAATACAAAGCAAAGCCATGATGAGATACCACCTCACACATGTCAGAATGGCTAAAATTAACAACACAGGAAATCAGAGATGTTGGTGAGGATGCAGAGAAAGGGGAACTCTCTTACATCATTGGTGGGAATGCAAACTGGTGCAGCCATTCTGGAAAATGGTATGGAGGTTCCTCAAAAAGTTAAAATAGAACAACACTACAATCCAGCAATTGCACTACTAGGTACCCAAATGATACAAAAATACCGATTTGAAGGGGCACATGCACCCCAACGTTTAGAGCAGCATTATCAACAATAGCCAAATTATGGAAAGAGCTCAAATATCCATCGATGGATGAATGGATAAAGAAGAGGTGGTGTGTGTGTGTGTGTGTGTTTAGGAATATTACTCAGCGATCAAAAAGAATGACATCTTGCCTTTTACAATGACATGGATGGAACTAGAGTATATTACGCTAAGTGAAATAATTCAGTTAAAGAAAGACAAATATCATATGATTTCACTCATATGTGGGACTTAAGAAACAAAACAGATGAACATCAGGGAAGGAAAGAAAAAAAAAAAAAAAGAAAAGAAAGGGCAGCAAGCCATAAGAGACTCTTAACTATAGAGAAAAACTGAGGGTTGATGGAGGGAGGTGGGTGGGGGATGGGCTAAATCAGTGATAGTTATAAAGGAGGGCACTTGTAATGAGCACTGGGTATTATGTGAATCACTAAATTCTACCACTGAAGCCAATATTGCCCTATATGTCAACTAATAAGTATTTAAATACAAACTTGAAGCAAACAAAAAATCCAAACAAAGGTCAAAATGGCAAAACAAAAAAGAGGAAAGGAAAGGAAAGGAAGGGAAAGGAAAGGAAAGGAAAGGAAAGGAAAGGAAAGGAAAGGAAAGGAAAGGAAAGGAAAGGAAAGGAAAGGAAAGGAAAGGAAAGGAAAGGAAAGGAAAGGAAAGGAAAGGAAAGGAAAGGAAAGGAAAGGAAAGGAGAGGAAAAGAAAGGAAAGGAAAGGAAAGGAGAGGAAAGAGAAAGAGGCTATCTTCAAAGGAGCTCACCAAGAATCAGTCCTAGGAAGTTTATTACAAGGATTTATAGGATGAATTTTCAGGACCCTAATGACTCTCAGTCCTGACTAATGACTCTCAGTCCTGACTAGATGAGTCAGGCTGAACTGACTATGACAGATACTCCAAAAGTATCATAAATGGGTGACCTATAAACAACAGAAATTTATCTACAAGTTCTAGAGGCTGGAAATCTGAGATCAGAATTCCAGCATGCTCAAGTTCTAGTGAAGGTCCACATCTCTTGGTTGTGAACCACCAACTTCTAGTGGTATTTTCACATGGAAGAAAGAGAATGAGCCAGGTCTCTGGCTTCTTCTTATGGGGCACTAAACCCATTCATGAAAGTTCCCCTCTCATGACCTAATTACTTCCTTAAGGCATCACCTCCATGTACCATCACATTAGGGTTTAGATTTCAACACATGAATTTTGGGGTGACATATTTAGTCCATAACAGCACCATAATGCAAGTATCCTAGTGGAGACAGAACATGGTCAGGGAGATGAAGATCCCAAAGATATGGAGTTCTTACTACTGAGAAGTAAGTTCCCGTAATGGATTGAGGAAGCCCTGTGGAGGAATTAAGAGTGTTCTTTTACCAATAAAATATTCATTGTTGCAAAAAATGGAAAGGAAGCTGGAATTTAGAACTTTCAAGAGATGGACCCAACACAGAGCAAAGCTGAGACTGCAAAATACGGCCACAAGTAAAAGAAGACACAAGGAGAGAAAATTCTCACTCATTTTTCCAAATGCCAAGGATAATTCCCTGGATAGCATTGTGCTATTGAAGAGGATGGCCCAGCTTCTGCAGATCATGATTCCATTCTTTGTCATTTTTCATAACCATGGACCTTCTTGTGATAATGATCACTTCTCTGAAATTATTTGAATGGGGTTGGCCAATAACCAGTGTGTAGATGTAACACCTCAGATAGGATAAGATAATCTAGGGAAACTTTATAAATATATGGAACTTCCCTAAAGTGATCAAGTCTTTGTTGGTAATTTTCAGTGGGAACATGTCTAAGCTGGCCAGTGAGGTGGACCATGATTTCCTGTCCAGCTGGCTCAGGAAGCACTTTATCCATTGACTGGAAGAAATTGATAATGTATTATCTAACTGCAGGTAGCAACCTATAATTGGGTCAAAAAGTAACCTTAGTGGGCTATAGCTAATATATATTATATATAAATGCATATATGTGTATACACACACACACGTTTAATTTCTTTTTTTGAAATTTTAAAAATATTTTACTTTAAAATAATGAGGCATTTGTTATTAGCTATGTAGCATTTTTACTTTGTACAATTTTTAGAAAGAATTTATCCAGATCCTGTGGGCCCTCAGCCCTGACTGAGAGTGAACACCTTCAGCTTAGAAGTCCTACTGGCAGGCTTAGGGAAATGACGATCTCAGAAAAAAATAGGGAGAATAAATACTCTGTGAATTAAATCAACCAAACACATATTACCTCACAAAGTATCAATGAAAACTTAGGGAGATGTCCTTGTTATGCCCTTGTTACCATGCTGTGCAGTTCCACACAAAACAAAGGATCGCCTTTTCACTTTCGTAAAAGGAGCTTGTTTTCTCAGAGGGAATGTGGGAGAGAACAGATTAACAGGGAACAGTCGGCCTCTCCAGTGAAATATTTTAATATTCCTTTTGATTTTGGGATCTGTGATGTTTTGTGCATCTTAATATCATTAGACAAATATCAAAATGGGGAAATAAATATGTACTGAATGCCTTTTACGAATCAGAAACTTTTATGTCCTTGATCATATTTAATCTATATAGTAGTTATGTATAGTATAGATTACTCTCCTTATTTACAAATGTTTAGCCAATGCTAGATACACACCATGTGCCTGAAGCCTTTTAGCCAGCAGAGGCGATAAGGGCAGAAGTTGCTCCAGGAGGAGCTCCACAGCACAACTAGAGCAGGCTTTTCCTCTCTATATCACACTTTTTCTCTAACCACAAATAGAGCATCCAGTTTACTTTCTCTTGATATTATTTATTTCTATGTTTTCTTTGATGTGGGATCTGATTTGTTCTTTTCCTGTGCATTTGGTTTTGATCTTACCATGGAGTTATTGGTCCCAAAGTTTTTTACAGAACCACATACTGAGACTCCCAGTGCTAAATGACACATATCTATCTAGTAACTCTGTTTTGACCTCCTTTTTGAAGCCTTGATTCCACAAAAGATGGAGCTCCCTTCAAGATATTTTACTGCTACATTTTTGCCAAGCCAAAACAAATCTTTTAGAATCTTAGTTTGAAGACTGACTACCTCAAAAACTAGCATCCTTTATCACTTCAACTAAATTACCTTTCTCCACAAGACATATGCTTTTGTCTAAAAAGAGTAATGGGGTGTGTGACTCAGGCAATACTTCACTCCATTCCAACGATGTGTTTAAATTCCTCCTCCTTCCAGTATTCAGAACTAGAACATTGTCTTGGTAGATTTTCCAAACTTTCTTATTTCCTTTTGGCTTTCTAATATTTTCTCATTTTACTACTTTTGCTACATTTGGAATTGTTTGGATATGAAATGAACTGAAGAAGTGCCTTAGGCAGCAATGAGGTCAATTTGGATCTGTCTGGCACTCAGTATTCTTCATTCCCATCATGGTGCCCTCTTGAGTGCATTACAACTGTTCTCAATGCTCACCAGTCTGAGGAAAAAGCTTGACAGATTATTGTCCCTTTATAGAAGGGAGGTATGAGCCTAAGATGGGTGGTTAAGGAGATTGGGCAACATCTTTGGCTCTGCCTTTATTGCCTCAGCAAACTCCAACCTTGCTTCCTGATCTACCAAGAGCTCGCTCTGGATAGCGAGCCCTTCCCAGGGCAGACTATATAACAGGCATCTAGCAGGATATCCCAGAGGCCCTCACAGGCTCTTTTGAAATGATACTAGTGTTTTGGAGATCTCAGCAGTAAAAGCTGAAATGTCTTGTCCATTAAGAAATGGAGCTGCTGGTCTGTAGCATGAAATGGGATCTCAAAGGCACTTTTGCTGTCCAGGGCTTTCATGTTGTAGAGGTAATTGTTGAAGTATTGATTTCTCTGGGTCTCCTGCTGTAGGAAACTGCCATCTTAAACTGTAAGAGTTTGGGTTAATACTTGACATCCTGTTTCCTGGAGAGTTGAGTGTCAATTTCCTTCTTCAGGAGCTTGGGGCATGGCTTCCCACAGTGCATGAGGTCCTCTTAAAGATTTCATTTCAAGCGCTCAATATGCCTTGTCATATATTAATACATGTAAACATCAAGCCCTCCCATGTCATCACTAATATGACAGCCAACTTAGTCAACCAGTTTACCCCAGCACCTGCCTCTTTATCCCTACCTTCACCAGGGCAGTGGCCCCTAAGCTCTCCTCTCATTATTTTAAGAAGGATGTCCAAGATATGACTTGTCTGAAAGCACAGAGGCTGGGGAAATGATAGGGTGGAGGGCCTGAGAAAAAAGAATGTCTTTCTGCTTTCTTCTGACAAGAGACACTCACAGGTAATGCAACAAGGATGTGTGGGAGTTGACTTCCTCCATGAGGGTCAGGGGTTCTGTTTCTCTACCACTTTCGTGTGGTTGTGGTTTGGCTGGCTGACACCCATTCTAGCCCTCTTACCTGATTTCTCCAGAATAAGTCACTATAGCAGGATTTGTGTTTCTTAGTTTAATTTCTCAGTGGAGGGAATCTGATTAGTTCATTTCAGCCTAGGAACAGGTTTTCATTGTGTCAGGGGCTTCTTTTTTGGGGGGAGCAAGGAGGGATAGAGGGAAAGGGAGAGAAAGAATCTTAAGCCAGCTCCATGCCCAGCACAGAGCCTGATGAGGGGCTTGATCTTACAACACTGATCATGACCTGAGCTGAAATCAAGAGTCAGAAGCTTAACTGACTGAGCCACCCAGGCACCCCTCGGTCAGGAAATTCTTTAGTCTAATCACCTGTGGTTAGATTGCAAGATTAGGGTCCCATGGACAGAAGGACACTTAGTTCTTGGGGAATATTTCAACAGTGGGAAAAAGGGCTGGGAATGGGCACCAAAACTGTCTACATTAATTAACTTTCTCTGATAGAAATTACCAAGATACAAAAAAGGGCAAAACCCACATCTCATTTATTAGTGAGTCGAATGATTTATTAGTTATGGAAATATGCTGAATATGCCATATAGCAACTTACCCAGAGAAAATAGTCATTTCAGGTTCGCTTTGACTGACTTGCAACATGGTAAATGTGTGATAGGTTCTAGGAGACTTAATAAAGGCATGTTATTGAGAACATAGTACACTTTGTCACACAGGGTCCCTTAATGCAAATCTAGGGACAAAACCTTTTTAATGGTCTCAGTTTCCAAGGAAAGCTGTATTTCTTCTGAGAAGCTATGTTGACTTTATAATTCAGATGTTTTGAATCTTATGAATGATTGTTTCTCTTTCCTTTGGCTACTAGGAAGCTCAGAACCAAATTTGTAGACCACTTCCAGCAAGTGTATGCTATTTTAAACCATGTATTTCTGTTTGTTCATCTTCTATGTGGCTTTATTTTATACTCTTCCCACTGTCCTTATTTTCCCTGTCTTCCCTTGCTGACTCAGTTGGTCCCTGCCACATCCCCAACAATGCCGATTCCAAAAGGACTCTAGAATTCCCAGCTTAACTAAATTAAACTACCATATCAAGACAAGAGGTAGAGATCTTAGTGCAAGGACCAACTAGTCATAGACAAAACAAAATGAGAAATATCAGTTTTATTTCCTCATTCTCTCTCTCTCTCTCTCTCTCTTTGTCTTGCCTCCCAAAAGGCAATATCAAAGACTACACATGTCTTCTGCTTGGGAGTTGTTCTGCCTTGAAAGGCCAAGTGGGCATCTGAAAAGTGTTCAGAAAAAAGGAAGCTCAAATCAGCTGATCATGTAGGTTTCTAGACTCATCTTTAAAATGAATTGGGTGAGAATATAAATTGGTACAGCCATGGAAAACAGTGAAGTTTGAGAGGTTCCTAAAAAATGAAAAACGAAAAAATAAAAAAAAATAAACCAACAAACCAAATATGATCCTGTAATTCTACTTCTGGACATATATTCAAAGGAAACAAAATTACTATCTCTGAAAGATATCTGCACGGCACAATGTTCATTGCAGCATAATTGGCAATAACCAAGACATAAAACAGCTTAAATGTTCATCAACAGATGAATAAAGATAATGTATACACAAACACACACAGATACACACACACATATATATACACATACACACATACATACAATGGAATATTACTCAGCTATAAAAAAGAAGGAAATTCTGCTGTTGGTGAAAACATGCAGACTGTGAGGGCATCATGCTAAATGAAATAAGATAGAGAAAGACAAATATATATGACCTCATTTATATGAGGAATCTAAAAAAAATTTAAAAAATAATCTTACAGATAGAACAGATGGTTGGTTCCTAGAGGTGAGAGTTAGTGTGGAAGAAAAGGGTGAAGGTAATTAAAAGGTGAAAATTTCTACTTATAAGATAAATAACTGGGATTTAAGGTACAGCAGGGTGACTATAGTTAACAATACTGTATTGAATAGTTTAAATTTGCTGAGAGAGTTGATCTTAAAAGTTTTCATCACAAGAAAAAATTTTAAATATGTGAGGTGATTAGTGTTACCTAGACTTAATACGATGATTATTTCATTGTGTGGGTGTGTGTGCGTGTGCACGTGCATGCATGTATGTGTGTGTGTCTGTATTTGATATACATGTCAAATCATTATGTTGTATATTGTGGGCTAACACATAATGTAGTATTATATATCAATTATATCTCAATGAAACTGGGAAAAAATCGAAAAATAAACAAATAAAAAAGAGTCAGTTGGGTTACTCAGTACCCACCATAGCTGCTTCTGTTTTCCCCGTCAACTGGGACAAAGCCCTAACTAGGGAAGGAGAGTATATATGGACCTTGTGCCTCTATTTTTTAGGTCAGATTGGCCAGGTTAGGCAACTGGAATAGGGATTTAGATTCTTGCCGCAGAGAACATGAATAACAGCTACAGTTTCCTTATCTATTTACTTAATCCTGTTAGATCATATTTATTTTTGAAAACTGCCTCAAATCCCTCTGTGAGCAAAACAAGATATGTATGCATGAATGAAAGAATAAAGAACTATAATAAAAATGCAGGGAAATTTAGCAACATTCCCAGTGATGTCAGTGCTCTCCCACTCAGTGATTTGTCGCAATGACTGAAATCCTACCATTAGAAATATTTCTTTGAAATGAGTCTGTTTCTTCAAAACATCAGGATCAAAATGAACATATTTTCTCCTCTAACACATTGGTAATTTAAAATTGTACTTTCAAGTATTTTATAAATGGAAAAGCCTTTACAAATGTAAGAAATTATATTATTTATCATGATTAATGTTGTAACTTAAATTAATCTGGATTAGATTATTCTTATCTTGGAAATCAGAAGGAAAGACCATGGCACAATGAGGCAGAGGACCAATGAATCATAAAAGCAAGGGAAAGGGAAAACCTGAGAATGATTGAGATATGCTGGTGTTCATTCTTGTCTGTGTAGAGCAAATCCAGCGTAAGGAAATCATCAGGGAGAAACACCACCTCTCCCGCAAGAGGCTAAACAAGTAATAGAGATTACCTGGTTCAAACACTGGTTCTGCCATTTACCAGTTGCATGATGTTTGATAGTGACAACTCTTCTGTATTGCTTTCCCATCAGTGAAATGGGGACAATAGTAGAACATTTCTCATAAGGGAGCTATGAGGACCCAAAGAGTTGATGTTGGGAAAGTGGTGAAAGCAGTGCTGAGCACATAGTAAATGCCATATTGGGCAAATAAAATATGAAAAAAAATTGGTGGTCTAGGCAGAGACTGGGTATCATAGAGGTCATGAATTCCCTGTGATCTTAAGTCTAACATGTTTTTATTTTTCCATTTTAAGAGACATATTCATAAGACATAGGTATAAGACAAATAGAAGAGGAATTTGGTGAGACAAAAAGTACACAAGCCTGGTAGAAGAGCAGTGAAAAGAGAAGATTTGGAAAATATTTTAAAGAAAAACCAGGAGAATTTGATGACAGATGGAGTAGTAAGTATGTTTTTATTTTGTTTTGTTTTTTAAGAACAGGTAAAACAGTCCTTGAATTTGAGAATGGCAATTACTTAAGTGCACATTCCTGATGTGTTTGGAAAGGTGTCCTGGGCCTGTTGTTAGCACAGGTGTTGATTAGATGATGATGAACAGTTCTAATGAGTGAACAGTGGCCCACTCATTGCATTGCATACCAACACTGTCCAGTAGAGACAATGAGAGCCACATACGTAATTTAAAATTGGCTGACAATCCTATTAAAAAGAAGCAAAAGAAAGAAATAAAATCAACCTTAATATTATATTGTATTTAGGGGCACCTGGGAGGCTCAGTTGGTTAAGCGGCTCTTGATTTCAGCAGAGGTCATGATCCCAGGGTCCTGTTTCAGGCTCTGTGCTCAGCAGGGAGTCTGCTTCAGGAATTCTTGCTCTCCCTTTGCCCCCTCCCCCCACTCTCTCTCAAATAAATAAATAAATCTTTAAAAAATACTATATTATATTTAAATTCACATATCTAAAATATTATTAGACTATATAATCAACATAAAAATAATGTATTTTACATTTTTTTATTAAGTCTTTGAAATCTGATGTGTATTTTACATGTATAGCACAACTAAATTCAGATTAACCACAATTCAAGACACATGTAGCTAGTGGCTATGATATTGGACAGAACAGTTTCTGTACCTTCAGTGAGAATAATCCTTGTCATTAGCCCCTGTCATGGGGTGCATAGTTCCCATGTCCACCAGATTAGTGTTCAGTTGTTCCATTTTGGTCTTCTATGGTTTAACTACATATATTAGGTTCCTACTCTGGGTTGGGCTCTCAGATACTGAGAATTCAAAGATGTGTATAAAGAATATAATTTTGTATCCCAGGGGAAGTTTTGACTGAATTAAACTAATTCTTTTCTATTTCACTTGAATTCATGAAATCAAACTAGTTCAAATATGACCAGGAGAAAACTGGATCAAACTGTTCTAAGCCAGCAAGCCAGTGTGAGCCTGTCTTAACAAGAACAAAGCTTTCTGGCTAGTTCCTTTGGGTTACAGCTTAATTATGTTATTGAAAAGTAGTTCTGATTTCAAGTGCTTCTTATGTGTTTTGATTATTTAGTTTTATCTGGACTGTGTGTATTCTAGTCATTTCAAAATAGCTTATATTGGATCAAATAATCTTCTTAACCAACTTTGAAAAGTTGAGCAATCTATGTAAAAATATTAAATATTTTAAGCCACTTATGAACAGGTAGATGTTGCCAGATCCAGGACATCATGAGAAAGAAGGCAGCAACCAAGCTGCAAAAATTGGGTCTAAGGTTATAGCTCTCTGGCAATGAACCTGAGTTAGTGGATTATTATACTAGGATTCTCCCAACCTCCTAAATAAGGGAATGCTTGTTCCCAGAAAGAGATAAAAACACAAAACATAAAAAATAAGGTCAAGTAGACTTAATTGTGAGTCGATGTCAGATTTGGCAATGATAGGGTGTTAAGAGTTTTCTGTCCCTTAGGTCATTGCCAAGCAAGTGTGTGGCAAGAGTTCTGGGATTGGACCTCAGTTCACCCTTGATCAGTATAAGGGCCATGGTAACTGTACCAGAGAAGAGGCAACAAGAAGGAAGTAGAGAAGGGAGACAAGTTAGTGAACAGCTTGGGTCTGCGTGAAGCAGGCCTGTGGGAAGAGTCTCAACAGTGCTTTGAGCCGTGAAAAAGGAGTTAACAATGAATTGATGCAAGGACAATCTGCGGGGGGATAAGCTAGTTTTACCTCAATCCAGTTTTATTACCACTCAATATATGCTGCCTAGCACTGTCAGCCTAACTTGTTATGAACTAATTTCTCATTTCTTTTAGGTCTTTCTTCTTAAAAACATTCAGTGACTCCCATTTAGCTACCGAGACAAATTTAAAACTTCTTTTTTGATATCATCTGCCTCACCTTTCCTAGCCAGATTAATTTTCTTGCCACTTTTTGGTACTTCCAGCCTCCATAGTCAGAACTACTGTTATCTTTCTTTCTTTTTCTTTCTTTCTTTCTTTCTTTCTTTCTTTCTTTCTTTCTTTCTTTCTTCTTTCTTTCTTTCTCTTTCTTTCTTTCTTTCTTTTTCTTTCTTTCTTTCTTTCTTTTTTTCTTTCTTTCTTCTTTCTTTCTTCCTTTCTTTCTTTCTTTCTTCTTTCTTTTCTTTTCTTTTCTTTCTTTTCTTTTTAGGATTTTATTTATTTATGTGTCAGAGAGAGAACGTACACAAGCAGGGAGAGCAGCTGAGCAAGGAGCCAGATGTGGAACTTGATACCAGGACCCTGGAATCATGACATGAGCAGAAGGCAAATGCTTAACTGATGGAGCCACCCAGGTGTCCCAGAACTACTGTTTTCAGTCTCATATTAATTTATCCTTCATGTTTGGCTCCCTGTCTTCATTCACTGTTTTCTATACTCATCGAATTTCTATCCATTCAACAAGGCCAACATAAGGTCTCTAGCCTGGTAGATTTCATTTTCTTCTGAAGCCTCTAGCCCTGGTCAGCATCAAACAACTTATCACCTATATTGTCTAACCTTACTCCTTGAGAATTTTGTCAGTGCTAACCTCAATACCACAAATAGTTTGCAAGATGTTCAATGGCAAGAACTGTGTTTTTATAGTTACTTCCTAATAGCATTATAGAGTTATGAATGCATGCATTCTTTGTGCATTCATTCAAAATGGGTCTTGATGCTTACTATGCCACTATCTACTTGGGATGCAACAGAGAATATGGGCCTTGGCTTCATGGAGTTTATAATCCAATGGGAGAAAAAAAAAGATGTAAATGAATAAATAAGTTAGTTTATTTCAGACTTAATAAATTCAATAACAAAAATTAATTAGGCCAAAGGGGAGTTATCAGTAAATTTTAGTTAGAAAAAGAGAGAAAGAGAGAGATGTTTATTTTAAAGGATTGGCTCACATAATTGTAGAGGTTGGCAAATCCAAAATCTTCAGGGTAAGCCAGCATGCTGGAGACCCAGGGAAGAGTTACAATTTGAGTCCATAAGCTGTCGTCTGGCAGAATTCCTTCTTCGTCCAGGGAGTTCGGTCTTTTTTCTATTAAGGGCTTTAGGAGAGCCTGGGTGGCTCAGTCGTTAAGCATCTGCCTTCAGCTCAGGGCATGATCCCAGGGTCCTGGGATTGAGCCCAACATCAGGCTCCCTGCTCTGCTGCAAGCCTGCTTCTTCCTCTCCCACTCCCCCTGCTTGTGTTCCTTCTCTCTCTCTCTACCCAATAAGTAAATAAAATCTTAAAAAAAAATAAAAACTTCAACTAACTAGATGAGGCCCACTCATATTAGGGAGGACAATTTGTTTTACTAAAAATTCAGTGATTTAAATTTTAATTTCATCTAAAAATATCTCCTAGAAACATCTAGAATGGTGCTTGACTAAATATGTGAATACCATGGTCTAGCTGAGTTAACACATAAAATAAGCCATCACAAGACCTGAGTTTGAAAGATGTGTTTGAGTTGGTTAAAAGAGGAAAGGTGAGAAGGGTGATCCTGAGAGAAGGAACAGGTGCAGAGGTGTGAAATACAACACATATGTAGAGATCTATAAGTGGACCATTATTACAAGACCATAAAATATAAAATGGAAAATATTGGGAAAAAAAATTCTGAGAAGATCTGTGGGAGCCTAGTCATGGAGGGTCTTATGTGGCATGTTCAGAAGTTTGACTTTATTCTGTAGATGGTGGTGACCCAATGAAGGCTCCATACTTAGATTTTCGTATTACACAGATCACTTTGGCCACAGTATGGAGAGAGCATTTATGTAGGCAAAACTGGGAGCACAGAAGCCAGTTATAGAAATATTATAGTAGTCCCCAAGAGCCACGATTAATATGGGAACTATGGAAATGGTTGCAGCGTTAGGGGTTTAGAGGGTTACAATTAAGAAATATTTGTAAGTTATAATAAGCAGAACTAAATGATTGGATGTGTAGAGAGGTAAGGGAGAATCTAAATTGACTTCCAGGTACCTAAGTTGGATGCTCAAGTGTATTTAGGCTCATAATTTGAGATCAGAATGCAGGGGAACATTTGTGGAGGATATAGAGAGAGGGTAGAGTCTTGATGCACATAGTGAATTCAGATTTGAAGATACTAAGATCAAAGAGTCGTGAAACTTCAAAAGGAAATGTACAAAAGACTCCATGAGTCTTAAGTTCAAAGGAAGTTATGTGAACTTAAGATGAAATTGTAGGGCTCATCAGCATATAGATAGTCATGTTCTACAAGGACTTTAATGAAACTGACCAAATAGAGCCTGCAGAGATAAAGATCAGCAAATCAAGGCCTGGTGGTAGGTAGGGTGGGGTAGGAGGGGTGTTATGTGGCTCGCAAAGAGGAGTGTAAAGGAATAGTCAGACAGATAGAAGGGAACCAGAAATATCAAGAACCAGAGAATTCAAGGCAAGAGAAGGAACTAAAGGGAGCAAAGATTCAACAATGCCAGTGCAGCAGAGAGTTTAAGATACCCACTTGTGTAGGTCTATTGTATTTAGCAACAAAGAGGCCAACAGCAACTTCAGCAATCACAGCTGCAGTGAAGTGACGGGAAGAAAAGCCAGACTGCTATGGGTTGAAGAGTTGAGCGGGAAGAGAGGGAATGGTGACATGGCAGTCCTCCAACCAAATGCCTGGCTGAGAAGGGAAGGAGAAAGAAATACTTGGTTAAAGAGAAGATTGTAATTTTTAGTATGGGGGAGACATGATCATGTTTATAGGCTGTGGGAAAAAAGCCAGACTGATGGATAGGTAAATGTTGTAGAATGGAGAGGAGATCATTGGTGGAGCACAGTGGGTTCCGGAGGAGATGGGAATGAACCAGCCCTGATCTGCCATCTTCTTATCTGTGGTTTGAGTAAAAAGAGAGCTAGATTACAAAAATAAGCCCATGTATAGATGGGGAAGGCCAAAACTGAAAAATACCGGTATATTGGTAACCTCCATTCTTCAAAGTAATAGGAGCTGAGATCATCATCAGAATATGAGTGGGATAAAAATTAAATAGTGTGGTTGGAGGCTACTGCTGAAGGTTTGGGATGACAAAGAGTCTAGAAGAAGAAACTGTCAAAAGGCTTAACTTTAAAGGGTAAAAGACCATGAATTTATAGGGCATCCACAGTTAACCATTGTGTGATATTTGGGGCTCACAGAGCTGAAAGGGAAGGGTCAATAGAATAAGAGTATTGGTAAAGAAGGGCTTTCAATGAGCAATCACTTTTAATTTTTCGTTTCTCTTTTCTTTTACTTTAGGATGGTGTTATAGACAAATCTCTGAAAACAGCCTGTGTCATATCTTCTAAAATGTCCATTATCTGGGTCTTTTAATTTTATAGTATCCTTAATTATTTCAGCTTAAGTGAAAAGCAAGAATAATTAAAGTTTTCTAATAATAGAGAATCATCCCCTCCAAATCCACAGGTCCCAAAATATTACATAAATAATAGAATCTTAGTGCATTTAAAGAGTGCATTTCCTTTCAGCAAACCTCCAAAAATCTGAATACAGAATTTTGAAGATATGCATATGCTTATGGGAGCATATATTTGACACAGTACAGACCTTTCATTGGAAAACTAAATAGTATTCATGCAGTGTAGTTTTCATAATTGTTTTCTTTTTGTATTATTGAAAGAGAAGCAAATCTACTTACTCTGTATTCACAGGAATGGAAATTAGTATTGGAAATAAGCAATTAAAATCCCCCAAAAAGCTATATTACAGATGAAATACAATACTTTAAAAATACCATTTGGAGAGGACAAAATCTGATATTGAGCCAGGAAGAAAATGGCCATAAAGGTCCAAGATTCAAGGACAAGATTTTGCTGCTCCTTCACTCTCTGCGAGGTGCAGGATTTCCACACATATGGTGTTAGAATCTTTCCCTGTTCTACAATCCCTGGTGCAGGACCATATGTGCTGCAATCCACAAGCACAACAGGATGAGATGGGAATTATCTGCCAGTTTTTCCTTGGAGTTCCATTGTGTTAAGGAGTTTTATACCTTGTCCCTATTATTATAATTCATTGAATTAATTACAGAAACTTTAAAATACTTGAAATCTCCCCACTGTCCCAGCCTCATATATGAGTGATAGTTGTTCAAGCCTGTGCCCAAGATCGCCACTGTAATCCATTTGGGCCTCTGACCTAATCTCACGGAAAATTCAGTCAGCTAGTTGATTAGGCACTAAATTATACTTTTCTCTGGCTGGCTTTGCTCTTGCTTCCAATTCAAAAGTGCTGTAATTACTGACTCTTCTCCCCAACCCTTCTCCATTTTGATTAGTTTTGAAATGTTGAGAGTAGCATCTCGACATGCCGAATTTCCAGTTCTGAATTTTTCTTTTTTGTTTCTTTAGCTTAGGGCTTTTGTTTTGTTTTGTTTTGTTTTATACGGCAAGAATAAATAAGAGGTTAGAGATAGCTCTCACAACATTGTTTTAGTTTGGCCAAATTTATGAGTTTTGACATGTAGGGCAAGATTTCTCAACCCTGGTACTATTGACATTTGGGGTCAGATAATTCTTTGATGTGGGAAGTTGTCCTGTGCCTTATAGAATGTTTTCCAGCATCCCTTGCTTTATTGCCTAGATGGCAGTGGTCACCCCCACCCTCATAGATTATCCTTAGATATTGCTAAATAGTCCTTGGATGCCAAAATTGTCCTTGGTTTAAAACCACTGACCTAGGAATGTAGTGAGTATCTTTGGGAACCTCATAACATGCACTCACGCCAACAGACTCATTCTTCTTTGAAGAGCAAATAGCGTTAGGGGGAGCAAAATATTAATCCTTTTCACAGTAATTTACAAGTGAGTATAAAGGACTTAAATTCTGAGAAAATGTGTGTGTGTCTGTCTGTCTGTCTGTCTGTCTGTCTCTCTGTCCAAAGAAACTGAAGAATTCCAGAAGTTAGAAACTAAGGGAAAAATTGCCACTGAGTAGGAACAAAGGATAGAAAGGAGTGACTGGGAGCATTGAAAACAAAATTCTCTGTCCAGATTTTTCTCAGTTCTGTCTCTTTGAACTAATCAGTAAAAATTGATCAACACTTATCTCTCTTCTCATCCCAACACCTAGTCCATTACCAAATCCTATTGACTTTATCGCTTAGATATCTCTTAACCTCACCAACTGGTTTCCATTTCCATTACTACCTCCCTAATCCAAATTATCACCATCCCTTGTCTAGACCACTCCAATATCACCTAATCACCCTCTGGCTAGATTCCAATCTGGCCCTGCTCCAATCCCTTCTCTATGCTGCAGTCAACATGATATTTTCAAAAATCCCAATCCAGCATGGTCCAACACTGTTTTACATTCCTCAATGTGTCCCACTGTATTTAAGATTAAAAGCAAACTCCTCAATGTGGCCAACAAATTCCTAAATGGTCTCTCACCTGCATTCCTCTTCAGCCTGATATCCTAACATATTCCCATTTCATTCATTCAGCTCCCTCTTTTCCTGCATGAACATTCTATTCCATCCATTCGGAATGTACTTCCCTCTCCTTTTTTTACTCATTCTTCAAATCTTAGTTGTAACTGAGTATAAATTTCATTACTGTTGGTCTCTCCTCTCATTATATGTTTTTCTATGAGAACAGGGAGAGATCTGGTCTGTTTGGGCCTACCTTGTGCCTCCAAAGACCAGCAGCACAATGTAACATACAGTATCCAATAAATATTCGTTTCATCATTGAATGAAGAAATAGATAAACAAATTCTCTTGTCCAGGTCTAAACTTTCACTTATATCTTAGAAATCTATTAAGAGCTTTGATGGGGATACACCTTCTTAATGTATCACCCTATTCCACTTAATAAACAAATGTTACTTTTTCAGTCTGATTGCATCATGATCAGTTCATATGGCAATTGAGCTGTGAGCTCTTGGTGGGTAAGCACTCTATTTAAATATTTTTGCTTGAAGGGCCTCACTAAGTGCCAAGAGCTGACCAAATGAATGGGTGAATGAAAATTCTATACAAATTAAAAAAAGGCAATTTTGTATGATAAACTCCACAGATACAGGAGATCCAGGTCTAAACTTTCACTTATATCTTAGTACCAGACAGTTCTAAGGTCTTTCAACATTTATTTATTAAACTTTTTTATTTCCTTGTGTTCTCCCTTATTGTGCATATCTCAAACACTTGTTCTTGAGCAAAAGTTGACTTCAAGGTAAGGAGAACCTAGCTGAGACTTGAATGACCTCAAAAATTAGAGGGAATTTATTAAAAGTTGCTTCCCACAGGTAGAATTTTGAAGTACTTGATAGACCTTAACTTGATGAGAACGATGCAAATTTCATCTCTTTTAGCCTATTGTATAGGCTCAGATCCCTAGAAAAAAATAAAAAAAGGAAATCCCAGGATGGCCTGAAGCCAAGAGTGACCTATGGCAAAGATTTGCAAACACAATGGAATTTGGGCTCTAGTCCAGGGAAACTTTTTCTTTTATCCTTGCATCTTCATGATACTAATGATGATGAAGATAATAATGATGATAACTGACATTTTAGTACACACTTAACTAAGTTCTAAACTTGGCAGGTTGCCACTTTTATATACATTATCTTACTTAGACTTTATGACTACTCTAGAAGGTATGATTATTACGGGTCAGGAAATGAGGTTCAGAAAGATTAATTCATGGTCCAGATACATATTCTATTTCTGTCTCCCTCTATCAGAACATGAGAGTAACGAGGGTGATCATAGAGGCATAGTTGCCAATTTTATGCAGTATGGTTTTAAGACTATACCAAAACTATAGTTCATTTGGTTAGGTACAACCACTGCCAGTATCTGTTGGCAGTGTGTGTGAGTTAATACTAATGCTACCCAAAGATGAAAAGTATTTCACTTTTACACATCAGTTTCATATGTATTATCTCATTTGATCCTTTAATCTATCCTCTATCTGTAAGCGTATTCTCATTTTACAGTTGAGGGTACAAATACTCATTTCAAGGTTTGTAGCCAGCTCTTCAACAAAAGTCTTGGGACTGTGATTTCAGTGCTCTATTTATGATAGTGTTTGAGAAGTTTTTTTATCAAGATAAGGAGAGAAGAAAGCAAGTGTTACCCAGGCCAGGGGAGGGATCTGTTATGGAGAAAGCCTTTAGCAGTATGTGAGATTTTTAGGGCTGGGGATAGGTTACCTTGAGTGAAGAGGACATTGACTTGGAGATGGAAATTCATGCAGAGCTGAAGACAAGCTAATGACTGAAATAGGGAAAGCAGCTAATTAGCATTAGTGGTTTCCTGAGAAAGCTTTGGACTCAGGGAAGGTATTTTAAATCAGCTGTGGCAAGGTTAGGATTGAGGTGGAAAAGTCAGGTAAGATTGTATTAACATGTGGAAAAGGAGTAAATGCTACATAAAATAACAATATTTTTTTCTTTCCAAGTGTATGCATTCAACAGAGTTTTAAGATAGAATACTACCTGTAAAAATAATAGGTGACATTTAAGTTTTTAGAATGTTCCAGTTACAATTCTAAATGTGACATAAATATTAATTCATTTAATCCTTGCAACGCCTGCATAATGTTTGCTGTGGTGTGTAGGAAGAAGTACTGCTTAGGTACAAGTTCTGACTCTGCCTCTTTTAGCTGTGTGGCCTTGGACAAGTTATTAAACATCTCATTTACTTGATTTTCACATCAGATAACAATAGAAACTATCTTAGAATGTTGTTTTGATCAGTAAAGACTAATTATATGTAAAAGGATTTAAAACAGTGCCTGATACACAGTGAGTGCTGTATAATTATTTGCTCCTATTACTCTCATTTTCCTCATTTACAGATGAGGAAATAGAGGCATAGAGAAGTAATTGGCTCAAGGTCACACTATTAGAAAGTACCAGAGCTGGCACTTGAATCCAGGCATGTAGCTCCAGAGACCGACCACACTTTTAACCAAAAAGCTCTTCTGCGATGTTCTGTGCTATTGCTATAGCTAGTGATGTGGTTTTATCTCTACAGCTGATCAAAGAACTCTAAGGTCCAGGTTTTTCCCTTGAAGAGAAGTGATAAGGAAAATGATGGTCCCCCAAAGAGGTTTGCTTCTTAATCCCTGAAACCTATGAATATGCTATATTACGTGACAAAGGGAACGAAAGTTGCTAATCAGTTGACTTTAAAATAAGGATATTAACACCTTGTCATTCACAATGCAGCCAAGTCCTGACAATGACCCCAAAGGTCAGGCCCCTATTATTTGCCCTCAATTTCTACCACTCTTCTCCTGCCTTCTCCTTACTCCATTCCAGCCACCTTGCTGTTCCCATTCCCTAATGCTCTTTCCCCCAGTTAGCACATGGCTGATTTCTTCACTTCATTTGCTGTGGCAATCACTGTTCTATGAATTCACAAAAACGCATTTCCTTTTTCCTATGGGCACATGGCTAGACTACATTTCCCAGCATCCCTTGCAGTTAGGAGTGAATATGTGACTGAGTTTTGACCAATGGGTTGAAGAGATGCATGTTTCTTCCAGACTGGCCCATAAAAACTTCCCCACAAGACCCTTTCATGTTTTACTCATACTCCAGATGAATAGAAATTAATCTGAAGGCCTTGAAAAGGGCAAAGCCAGAAGGTAGAAGGAATATGGGCCCCTCAGTAACCACAATGAAGGAGCAGCTACACTGGAATTATTTTATTCAAGAAATAAAATCTTGGGGGCGCCTGGGTGGCACAGCAGTTAAGCGTCTGCCTTCGGCTCAGGGCGTGATCCCGGTGTTATGGGATCGAGCCCCACATCAGGCTCTTCCTCTATGAGCCTGCTTCTTCCTCTCCCACTCCCCCTGCTTGTGTTCCCTCTCTTGCTGGCTGCCTCTCTCTCTGTCAAATAAATAAAATCTTTAAAAAAAAAAAAAAAGAAATAAAATCTTGGGTTGAAAAAAAAATTAAGTAAGAATCTTATCCTGTGCTATCTGGATAGCATGACTGTAATCACAAGGGTCCTTAAATGTGGAAGAAGGAGGCAAAACAGTCAGTGTCAGAATAATAAGATGTGACCAAGTCTTAATCAGCCTTTTCTGACTTTGAAGATGAAGGAAGGGGCCATCAGCCAGGGAATGTGGGCAGCCTCCAGAAGTTCAAAAGATTGTCCCGTAAGGTCTCCAGAAAGGAGCATGGCCCTGCCAACACCTTGATTTTAGCCCAGTGAGACCTATTTTGGATTTTTGACCTCCAGAATTGTAAAGTAAAAAATCTGTGTTATCTTAAGCAACTAGGTTGTAGCAATTTGTTACAGCAGCAATAGGAAACTGATATAGAAGACTGCATTGGAAAAAGAAGGAGGCAGGGACTCCACTGTATGAAGAAGACTAACTACTACCACCTCATCGTATGGAAGACAAAAATAGGAATGAAAGATAAGTGAGGAAAGCTAAGATTTGTATTTTAGGATTGTTTTGTTTTGTTTTCTTTTCTTTTGCTTTAGTATTTAGTATTTTTAGCCTAATAGGTAATTGTTTATGAATAAAACTGTCAGACTTTATGTAGTCCATAAAGTATTCTCTCTTCCACTACCACATTTCATCTTTGTGGCTCTAGGTCATCAAGATAGATATGCTGTGGAAGAGTGAGAGATGATAATTTGGGGGTTAATAGACCCAGGTTTCAATCCCATCTCCACCCCGTCATAGCTGCTGTCTGGCATGCAATGGGGTCTCTCTGAACTACAGTTTCTTCATCAATGACATAACAGTGCCACTCCTTTGAAAGGGAAAATGGGGGTCCCACCTCTGAGGGTAACTGTCATTCAGTAAGATATCTTATAATTAAAAATTATTTTTTCTCTATGCATTTTACAAATGGGGAGATTGACATCAAAAAGAGGAATAACTTGAATGAATTAGTCAACTAGTTCATGACAAAGACTTGGTCTATGTCTATATAACCCCTTTCATTTAATCTGGTTGTTTACCTTAAATGATTTTTTAAGATATTCTGCTATAATCTGTAACTTGCTAAACTAATCTGATTGCATTAATCAATTTATTTATAATTTATACCCTGCCTGCTTCAAACAAGAATTAGAAATGACTTGATCAAATTTAATGCCTGCAGAAGATACCTTGGTCAGCCTCTTTAGCAGTGCTGCCAATAGACTTACCATCTTAGCAAAGCACAACAGTCTTGTTATTTGATGAGTCATTCCTAAATCCAGTAAATGCTGCTGATCAGGTGTGGCCACTCAGTCTGGGGGCAAATTCATGAATCCTCCAACTTCATCATCCAGCATTTGTGCTATTTGTTGATGGAACATATTTTGGAGTATGCTAGCAGAAATCCAATAAGGAGAGCAATCTAGTCTTACAATCCAAGATAAGTTCAAAACAGGGCCATGAGTAGAGGCACAATTGAAAGAATGGCAATGACTGTAAATAGTTAATTGCCTACCTGACTCAGGAAATGTATTTTGAAAACTATTTCACAGACCATTCTTAAAATCCTGTTAAGTTTAATAATACCAAAGTATTCACAAGGCTTGGAAAAATAAATGTTCAAGTCAGTAGCTTAGCAAGTTATTCCTCAGAGTGAGTTCAGATGGAGTAGGGCCTGTTTTTGGCCAAATTAAGGAATTAAGAGTTGGGGAACTTGTTCACTTCTAATATCATAACTGTAAACCTGTTTAGTTCAGATTGTAATCTGAAGTGGTCTGAAATGTATATATAAACACATTCATTTGTTTAGTTTTTTAATAATTATATTTTGAGTGATAACCACTGTATTAGACACAAATCAGTACATAACTTCATAGGTCCATTATGGGATACGTGCTATGTCCATGTGTAATTGTAATGAAGGTGGGAAATCATAAGTATATTAAGAATGGCACAGAAAAGCAATGGAAGTTCAAGGATATAGCACATTTAGTTAGAAAAATGAGGAAAGGTATGTTGGAAGAGTTGTTTTGAGTTAAACTTTGAGGAATAAATAAGAATTACATTTGACGTGATAGGCTAGTGGAAGAGCCAAGTGTGAGTATATGTTGTGTATGTCTATGAGTGAAAGAATAGGGTGACACTTTTTAAGTGAAAAAGCATGGAAGAAATGCTAATTTGTTTATTCAATCAAAAATATTTATGATGTTGCTCCTATGTGTTCTGCTCATTATGGGGACAGAGAGGTGACTAGGACAGATGGAATCTTTACCTTCATAGTAGGTAGTAAAAGTTGCCTATGGATATGGTCCGCTAAAAGAAAAAAGCCATGAAATATATCAGCACCAGAAAAAAGCACAAATGGACTCTTGAATGGAATAATAACTCTTTTAAGTTTACTTCACTATGTGAAAAGGCTGTATTTATGGTTGACGGTTCCAAGTAAACACATCACTTCCAGGTAGATTCCACTACTACTGGTGAGGTTTGTAGTTTATCTTGCATTCTTGGGAAGAAACCAAGGCACATTTCATCCCCCACTTTTACTAAATAGGACAAAAAAGAGACAATAAAAAGTCCTCAGTAATGGTTAGGATAAATGCCTTCATTCCATAAAAAAACAAGCATATATAACAGACATATTGAGCTTATTATGTGTTTTACCTATATTAACTTATTTAATACATGCAAAATATACAGTGACCACCATTATTATTATGCCCATTTTGCAGATAAAAAAAAATAAGGCATTGAAGAATTAGGTGATTCACCCAAGGCAACGTTGTTTTATATCTAGTTAGCAGCAGAGCCAAGAGATAGACAAATCTGAAGTGGACTAGCTCCAGAATCCATGTTCTCAACTAGTCTAAGCTGCTTCTGGTATCATGTTACTCATTTCTAGAAATTTCCTGAATGAGTTGAAAATTGAGATGGTATTAGAAGTTGCTTGTGCTTCTCTCTGTCTAACATTTCTCCTGAAATTCTCTTAAGTGGTAGCATTCATTTTCGGATGCATTTCAGGGGCCTGCACAGATGTGTCTGAGAACGTGCTACTCACATCTGAAGACAGAAGATGCAGGTCCTTACAATATTGCAAGGCTTCTGAATTTATCTCGCACTGCTTAGCCATCTAGGGCTTTGTGATTTCTTAAGTGGGAGTTCAGCGGGTCAAATCTCTACCACCAAGCAAGGCCCATACACTCCAAAAGTATATACTCAGCCCTTCCATGGCATGCAAATAGAAATCCCCTGCTGGGTTTAACATTCTTTCTTTGCTCTCTAATCAGCAAAAATTCTCTATTCCACAAGTCGGTATTTGTTCATGCATTTCCAGAGACCTAGAAGGAAGGATATTATGCAGAGAACACACCCAAGCATATAACTGGATAGATTAAAAGATCCAAATGGACACCCAGTGTACTCACATAAATACGTAAAAAGCCAAACTAGAGCACTAAGTGGTGGCACTTATTGTAAAATGGCACTGAATATTGCCATTTCTTCTATTTCTAAACCAATTTAGATTTCAGGGCTCATTTGCAGCACTGGTTCTATTACTATCCATAACCCAGGAGACTCTTGCATTCTCTTCTTCATGTATATTAGTCTTTTTCCTAGTCCTTTTAAAGGCATAAAACTTTTTAACTAACTTATTCTCAAATCTCTCCTACACTGAGCCACTTCCTGATTCTCTCATTGCAAAGCCAGAGGAGAGAGAAAAGCACCAAACTGATTCTAATTGATCCTGAAACATAACCTTGGGGAATGTGTTCATGAACACCTGGAGATGTTTGGATGTTGTTAGCCTCATTCAGGAAAGCTGCCCCACAGGTCAAGACAAATACCGAAAGTAATGGAGGGATGAAAAAGAAGCTGGAGTGTCCACTGACCACCAGCTGGGACCCAGATATCTTTACACAGGGTGATGACAATCTTGGGTGAGCCTTTGATTTGTGTTCTTTCCACAGAATTAGAGTATTTGAAGAACGTCACAAATAATTATTTCAGCAATCAACAAAAGATTGTAACTAAGTGCCAATTCTTATTATGAGCTAAGACAAAAGATTCTGAGATTTAATCCTGAAACATCAGACCTCGGAATCTCCATGCTTGCATAAAAGCCTGTGTGGAGCAGTTATTTGAATACATGGTCCAGAAGGGATAGGGAGATTTTATACAGAAATATATTTTTAAATATTTTTATGTTTTTTACTTACAAGTATTTTTGAATGAAAATGATAAAGGTGTTTTTACAAGAAATCACTAATTTCGGTGCTAAATTATTCCACATTATTTTTTAAGATTGAATGGTGGGGAGGTTGAATGGAAGGGTGGGAACACCATTGTTCCCATCATTGAATAGAAAAATGAAAATTTCTAATATCCCAAGATGAACTGGAACATAATGCTGTAATTGAAATGTTATTCATAAGTGTTTGACATGATTAAATTTGAAACTAACACACAAGGAAAGTATAATAGTCATGTTTGTATTCACAGATGTCTTGATACCCCATAGAGTATCTTGCAATCAATAGGCACTGAGTAAATGGTTTCTAAATGCTTATTGAGTTAAAGTCAAACAACAAAACAAAGTGACAAAAATTTACACATTTCCAAGCACACTAAGAATCATTTGGTTGTGCAAACAGTCTGCAAATATGAGCAGGTATTAGTTCTGACACAGCAGAGGAGGTCACTGGACTTGAGCCAGGAAGCCTAGCTTTGAGTCTCTGCCTACATTTGCTAATTATGTCACCTTAGATGAGACAACTAGCTATGCCAATATCCTCATCTGTAATTGGGGTCACTTCTTTCAGACAACGACTGTTTAAAAAGTTCTTGAGGTTTTGCGCTTCAACAGACGAATGGATTAAGAAGTTGTGGTCCATATATACAATGGAATATTACTCAACTATCAGAAAGAACGATTACCCAACATTTGCAGCAACATGGACAGGACTGGAGGAGATTATGCTAAGTGAAATAAGTCAAGCAGAGAAAGACAATTATCATATGGTTTCACTCATCTATGGAACACAAGAAATAGCAGGGAGATTGGTAGGAGAAGGAAGGGAAGAATGAGGGGGGGTAAACAGAAGGGGGAATGAACCACGAGAGACTATGGACTCTGGGAAACAAATTGAGGGCTTCAGAGGGGAGCAGGGTGGGATTGGGGTAGGCCAGTATTGGGTATTAAGGAGGGCACATATTGCATGGAGCACTGAGTGTTATACGCAAATAATGAATCATGGAACATTGCATCAAAAACTGGGAATGTACTGTATGGTGACTAACGTAACATAATAAAAAATTATTATAAAAAAAGTTCTTGAGGTTTTAAAATAATGTGTGCCATAATTCCTCGTAAAGTTTTTTGTCCTGAACAGATATAATAGATACATTACTGGTTAAACAAGTGTTTTTTAGAGTTTTGTTTTTAATTACTCCATGGAACCCTATTCTTTTTAAGAATACTTTAAAGGAAACCAGATTGGAGGGAGGGAAAGATGGGGAAGAAGCTCGTATAGAAGTCTGCCTCTCCAAGTCCCACCCTTTCACATAGAATAGGTTTACTTTTATGCATTTTATATGTTTTGGACTTCCACATTATATTTTATTTTATTATTATTTTTTAAAGATTTTATTTATTTATTTGACAGAGATAGAGACAGCCAGCAAGAGAGGGAACACAAGCAGGGGGAGTGGGAGAGGAAGAAGCAGGCTCATAGCGGAGGAGCCTGATGTGGGGCTCGATCCCATAACGCCGGGATCACGCCCTGAGCCGAAGGCAGACGCTTAACCACTGTGCCACCCAGGTGCCCCTCCACATTATATTTTAAAAGAAAAAATAGTTTCACTGATTAAAAACAAAATTGAAGACCACTAAATTCATTCCATTTATTTGGTTTGGAACTGAGAAAACAGGAAACAACCCAAATGTCCATGAACAGGAGAATGGATAAAAAATTTGTAGTAGGTGGCTCAGTCAGTTAAGCATTGACTCTTGATTTCGGCTCAGGTCATGATCTCAGGGTTGTGAAATTAAGCCTCATGTCATACTCTGTGTTAGACGTGGAGCCTGCTTAAGATTTTCTCTCTCTCTCTCCCTCTGTCCCCCCATCCTGCCCATGCTCTTGCTGTTTTCTCTCTCTCAAAAAAAAAAATTGTAGTTTTTTTCTTACAATAGGTTACTACTCATCTTTAAAAAGAAAGGAACTGTATGTACACACAACACATGGATAAATCTTAAAAACATTATGTTGAACTAAAAGAAGCCAGACACAGAAGAGAACACTTTTATAATTTAATTTATATAATGCTAATTTATGTTTAGGCATCTTTGTACAAGATGCTGTTGACTGAAAGGAGCATGAGGGAACTTTCTGGAATGACAGAAATGTTATTTATCTTGCTCTGGCAGCTGGTGACCCAGATACATATATGTAAGTTGTTTTTTTTTTAAATCTGAGCTATACATTTAAGATGTGTGCAATTCACTCTATGCAAATAATAGCATGATTTTAAAAAGTAGGCACAACCAATTGTTTTTCTGGTCATTGTCATACAGAAGGGAAATAGAATCAGATGAATTCCAGAGACACATAGAGGAAATAGTAAAAATCTATCCATCTCTCTATGATACAGTATGTCTTCTCACGCTCACCCCTTAAACTCATACACTCACACACACAATGTGCATACCCACACGTAAACTTCTCCATTAATCTTATTTGCTTTCTTATCCCCTTTTTCATTTTTGTCTTTCCAGAATCTACTAAGTTGCTGTTATAAAAGTCTTTCAATGAATAATGATCTTTACCTTTCAAGTAGTTTTGTGTTCCTGACCCATCCCGTAACAATCTCTTTTCATAGAAAGATGGATTAGCATACCAAAAAAATAAAAAAAATATTTCTAGTTTCAGAAAAGAATCTTTTCCTAGAAAATCATTTTACTTATAACTCTGATACAGAAATCTATGTCTAAGCTTAGATGCTTAGATATAAAATAATAGTTAACACTTATGAAGCCCTAATTATGGACAAGATACTATTCTAAGCAATCTGTATGGACTATTTAATTTTTTCAACAAATCCATGTGGTAAATCAGATGAAAAAAACCTGAGACACAAAGAGGTTATGTAACTTGCCTAAGTTTACAACAGTTAAGTTAGTCAGGGAGCTGGAATAGGGACTCTGGCAGCCTGGCTCCCCCCTCTCGGTAGCCATGTGAGTCAAGACGAGATCCAGAGCTAAGCAGACAGAGTGTATTCACTTTTAGCTGTAAATTCCCTCTGAGACCCCCAGCGAACAGCTACATACCTACTGTTGTGTCCTTCTTGGTGATTTTTTTTCAAAGACTTATCAAACCTATTATCTCAATCAGACAGGAGTTCCCAGATAATGATACCAGGCAACAGACCAGTAAATTTTTCTGAAAGGCAATGTAGTGATCAACAACGAAATAGGAAGTGTACATGGGCCTGGGTAGGCTAATAGAAGTGACACCAGTGTGGTTTAACTTTTAGAGCAAAATGAAAGCATCATGATTCCTTAACCAGCTTTGCAGTACTGAACCTAATATCAGGCACAGACTAGCAAGTGATTGATAAATGTGTGATATACAGAGATCTAAGTCACAGCAAATATCATTATGCCTTGATTAGTTTCCTAGGGCTGTCACATAAAGCACCATAAACTGGGTGACTTAAAACAACAGAAAGTTATTGTCTTGCTGTTCCAGAGGCTAGAAGTATGAAGTTAAGGTATCTGTGGGGCCATGTTCTTTCAGAAGCTTCTAGGAGAAGATCCTTCCTTGACTCTTCACATTTCCTTGGCCTATAGCTGCAGCATGTCAATCACTGCTTCTGCAGTCACATAGTGCTGTCCGTGTGTACCTATGCCTTCACATAACCCTCCCTAAACCCCCTTTGAAGATTCTAGGAGTATTAAAGTAAGGTCCTACCCAATAATCTTATCTTAACTTGATTAGATCTGCAAAGTTTCTGTTTCTAAATAAGGTTACATTCACAGGTACCAGGGATCAGGATTTCAACATTTCTTTCTGGAGGACGCAATTCAAGCCTTAAGATGCCTGAGCCACCCAGTTCCACTGCTCTCCCAGACTCCATTCCTTGGTTATAGCCAGCTTTTCCACATCTGTCTTCCTCTTCCCATCCCCTTTGCTCCAATTTGCAAAGGCTTTTGAGCCTGTAATATTGTGATTTATAGGAAACAGATATTTGGTCACTCAAATGTATATTTCTTTTTTTTTTAAGATTTATTATTTTAGAAAGAGGGAGAGAGTGTGCTCACTCACATGAGCACTTGAATGGGGGGAGGGGCAGAGAGAGAGAGAATCTCTAGCAGACTCCCCACTGAGCATGAAGCCTGATATGGGGCTTGATCTCACAATCTTGAGACCATGACCTGAGTTGAAACCAAATGTTGGATGCTCAACCGACTGATCCACCCAGCCATACTTCAAATGTATATTTCTTATATTTGGCCTTCATCCACAGTTCCTGGTTCAGAGCTCCTAAAACCCTTGGAATTACCAAAGTGAAGAGAATGACAAATGCATCTTTTGCTATGTTAATGGTGTAACTTTTATTTTTTTATTTTTTATTTTTTTTTAAAGATTTTATTTATTTATTTGACAGAGAGATACAGCCAGCGAGAGAGGGAACACAAGCAGGGGGAGTGGGAGAGGAAGAAGCAGGCTCCCAGCGAAGAAGCCCGATGCCGGGCTTGATCCCAGAACTCCGGGATCACGCCCTGAGCCGAAGGCAGACGCCCAATGACTACGCCACCCAGGCGCCCCAATGGTGTAAATTTTAGAGCCCATGGAAGATGAGAGTTGGTTGCCAGTGGAGCAAACCATGTGATTAGAGGATTGGAATCCCACCCCCTCACCTCTGGGGAGGGGAGAGAAGCTGGAGATTGAATCAATCACCAATGGCCACAGATTTAGTCAATCATGCCTATGTAATGAAGCCTTCATAAAAATCCAAAAGGACCAGGTTCAGAGAACTTCCCAGTTGGTGAACAAGTGGAAATTTGGGGAGAGTGGCCTGCTTGGAGAGAGCATAGAAGCTCCCTGTCCTTTATCTACACCTTGCTCTATGCATTTCTTCCATCTGCATTCCTGAATTATAACCAGTGATTTAGTAAGTATAATGTTTGTCTGAGTTCTATGGATCATGCTAGCAAATTAATTGAACCCAAGGAGGAGTCGTTGGAACCTTTGATTTATATAGCCAGTAGGTCAGAAGCACAGTTAACAATCTGGGCTTGAGACTAGCATCTGAAGTGTGTGTTGGGGGAGGGAAGTGGCAGTCTGGTAGGACTGATCCCTTAACCTGTGGAAACTGATACTATGTCTGGGTAGGTAGTGTCAGAATTGAGTTGAATTGTAGGACAACCTGCTGATGTCAGAGCATTGCTTGTTGGTGTGGGGAACCCCCTCAAAAAACTGAAATTGATGTGGGATGCTTCAGTTGGATGGGGTTTGGTGGCCCAGGTGGTGAAAGAATTCCCCCAAGACAGAACAAAAGAGATAGAAGTTTATTGAATACACCAGAAGGGATAGGTGGACAGGACAGCAAAGGAGACTTTTTGTGACCAGGCAGTGGTAAGGGGCCACAATTATAGAGCAAAATGAGGAAGTATGGGAACATATGGAATTTTCCTTTTTTGGGTAATCTTAGGAACTGTGCCTAGTTGTAATTGGTTAGAGCCTATGGCTATTCAAGGTGGGTTGCTTAATGATCCTGTTTGCATTCAGCTTGGTGGTTGCTGTGGGACCTTTTACCTTACTCAGGTTTCCATTGCTCAAGCTTGTGGCCTAAAAAGCAGCCTCTACAACTGGGTCCAGAACCTCTTTTTAGAGGCATACCCCACAAACTCTGTCTGCTCATTGAAGACACTGTCATTGCTTCATTTCTTTCTTGAGTAATCATCTCTGGGAAAGAACTTTTGAAATGAGTCCTCTCTCTTCCCTCTGACACCACATTCACTTTGCTTTTAAAACTCCAGGCTACACAGAGTCTTTGATACCAATTTTGCATTAGTTTAACTTAATGAATGAATATTCCACAACACAATGTTTAATGTCACTAGGCTGCCTTCTACCATGCAGTTGCCAGCAAATTCCCACCAAGTTGGTGTCAGAATGTGGAATTAGTGACTAATAAAATGAAACAGGCAAAAGGAGAATGCTGAGTTATAGGAGGGATGGGCATGATATATGAATACCATTAGTGTTCCTTAAAGAGCATTTATGTGATTACATGAATACAGAAATGCAATTCAGTATTTTAGAATTTCACTCATCACTGGGACGCTATGAAGCAGATGGACTGTGTGACTGATGATTTAATAATTGCACTCATTAAAAATGTTCGCACTTTTAATATCTTCACAGCCCCCACCCCCTACCTCATTCTGTGAAGAGTTGAGGAATGAAATGGTTTTGTCCTTGTCAGCAAATAGGTAATAAGTGAGTTTGCTTTGATTTCCTGGGGTGCCCCTGCCCCACCTCTGGGCTCCTGATTGACAGCTCAGAAACCTGGTAAAATGTTGGAGCCAGCCTCTGCCGTCTCAAAGGCTAAAGATATCACAGGATGATCTTCCTTTTGTCTTCATCATCTCACATAACAGCCACCCTCACACAGAGTGTGTGCTTGTGTCTCCGCAGGTGCTACACCACAAATATCAGGCATGGGAAGATGAGCTGACAACTTTGAATTCAAGTTTTGGAAGTCTGTCCGTCCTTAGATATAGCCAAGAATAAATCAGAGTGCATGGGATGTAGGAGTCAACAGTTGCAGCAGTGATGGAAAGGTGGACACCAGAGCTCAAACTCAATAACAGGTTATTATTGTGTGTCTGTAGAAACCACAACATCTGCAGCTTAGTAGGATGGCTTCTGGCTGGAAAGGGTTTAGCCCTGGATGGACCAACTAAAAATGAATGAAACTTTTTTTTCTCTTTATATGCATTTATTTATTGCATTCATTCATCAGGAAAAAAGAGCATTAGCCACTAACAAGAGATCTATGTTCTAGTCTGAATCATGCCACTAAGTAGCTGTGTATCCTTGAGTGGTCACTTTACCTCTCTAGAACTTATTATCCTCAGGGCCCAGCTCTACAGTTTTATGATTATATGAACTATCGACTGTCTAATAATTGAAAGGTGTAATGGGACAAGGAAACTCTGACCAGAGGACTAGACATTCTTAAGAAGTCCATGGTCTTCATGGGAGAGACAAATCATAGATGCATGTAGAGAAAAATAACATCATAGAAATCATTTAGCTTCCCTCACCCCAAAGGCTAGGTGTGACAGTGACTGGTTTGAGTTCAGGGAGAGAAGAGAAAGCCCTTGGGATTAGTGAAGGTTCAGAGTGGTGCTCTTTGAGGGCGGGATTTGAGAAATAGAGAAGAGGCAAAAGGGCGTACTGTGGGGAAAAATAGTATGAACAAATACACGGGCATTAGAATGTGTCAGATATCTTAGGGAAGATACTGAATGAGCACATCTGCTTTTATGAAGTTTCTTGAGGCTAATTTGGCTTGTTATAGGGCATTGACAAGCTCCCAATGTTGGGGGACTGTAAGCCTCTTCCCCAGTTTCCCCAAGGTCTCTACCCAGGATTGGATAGAGTTGGGTTCACAAGAAGGAGAGTCCTAAATGCTACATAAAGGAGCAGAATGTGTAGGCATCAGAGTTACTGAGAATTGGTGAGGGAAGAGTAACATATGAAAAGCGGAGATACGAGATGTTTAACAAGGGAGTAGCCTGCAGGACAGATCAGAGGAAGCCAAACTAAGGGCAAAGCGGCTGCTTGAGGAAGCCAGGTAAAATAAAAGCTGTAACCAGGGCTGGGCAGAGAGGGGGGAAAGGAGGGAGGGATTTGATTCTCCGGCAACATATTCTTATTTGAAACTTTTACTTCCTCTTTTATATTGAGCATTATATTTGTAATCACATGCTCAGTGTCTATTTTTCCTACTAGACTATAAGCTCTCCACAGGACATGATTGTGTCTGCCTTTTTAGAACCATGTATCTCCAGTTCCCTGCATGGTGGCTGGCCCAGTGGAAATACTCAAAAAACACTTGGGGAACAAATGAATGTACGTAAGACACACTGTGAAGGAAAGAACAACAAAATTTGGAGTCAAAACTTCTTTGTTTGGTAAAGGGAAGCATGATGACAAAAACTGGTAGAAGTAGAAACAGCAATGTTGGAAGAAGAGTGATGCTGCAGATGAACTTGAAGTGATACTGGGATGTACACGTAGAAATGTTCAGAAGGTCATTGGAAATATTGGGTTCTATGCTGAGAAAACCGTCAGGATGTCCTCCTTTAATACAGAAAGTTGAGCTGGTTGGCTGAAGTCCTTTGATTTCTAAATTCCGTTTGGCAGAGAATACATTGAGGTCATGGATCCAAATTAAAAAAAAAAAAAAGTACAAAAGCTAAGAAGCACAGTTACCTTTGTCCTCCCCATCCTAGTCCTATGTCAGAAATTTAATATCTATTTTCATGACATTTTTACTTTTAAGAAAGACTTTTTGATAAATTGAAAATCTGTGTTGTTGTTTTTTTCCTTTTTAATATACTCAGTTGAATTGGGAAAATCCACTGTATAAATTAAAAGAAAATGTATTAGATTAGAGGATGCTTTTTATTTGTTAGAGGTATTAATATTGGGTGCCTGGGTGGCTCAGTTGGTTAAGCGTCTGCCTTCAGCTCAGGGCATGATCCCAGTGTCCTGGAATTGAGCCCTGCATCCTACTGCCCACTCCACAGGGAGTCTGCTTCTCCCTCTGCCCCATCTTCCATTTGTTCTCTCAATCTCTCTCTCTCTCTCTAATGAATAAATAAAATCTTTGGGGAGCATCTAAATGGCTCAGTGGTTGGGCACCTGCCTTTGGCTCAAGTCATGATCCCAGGACCCTGGGATCGAGCCCTGCATTGGGCTCCCTGCTCAGCGGAAAGCCTGTTTCTCCCTCCCCCTCTGTTTCTCCCCCCTGCTTCTGCTCTCCCTGTCAAATGAATGGGTAGTCTTTTGAAAAAAAGAAAAAAATCTTTTTGGGGAAAAAAAGAGATATTAATATCTCCTTTTAGTTGGGGTGGGTTTTTTTTAATAATAATTTTTTATTATGTTATGTTAGTCACCATACATAGTTGGGGTGGTTTTGTGCCCATCTCTGGATGCCAAAGGAAGGTCAATGATGAAAGATCTGAAGCTTTGATAGTGTACTGACCTAAACTTGAATTCTGTGTCCATCATTTTTTACTGAGCTGCTTAATTGCTCTGGACCTCACTTTTCTCATCTATAAATTGGAGCTTCTATTACCTAACAGATTTTGTGAATGTGAAATACACACAGTTTTGGGTTGAACAGTGACTTTCCAAAACATTTTTCCATATCTCAGAACCTGTGAATGTGACTTGATTTGGAAAAAAAGTCTTGCAGATGTAAGGATCTCAAGATGAGATCATCCTGAATTTTTTGAAGGGCCCTAAATCCAATAACAAATGTCCTTATAATAGTAGACACACAGACACAGTGAAAGAAAGCCATATAGGGAGGGAGGCAGAGATTAGGGTGATGTTGTCAGCCACCAGAAGCCAGACAGGGCAAGGAAAGATTCTTCCATAGTGCCTCCAGAGAGAACAAGGCCCTACCAACACCTTGATTTCAGATTTGGGCTCCAGAACTGTGAGAAAATAAAGATCAGTTGTTTTAAGCCATCAGTTTGTGGCCATTTGTTACAGCAGTCCTGGAAAACTAATATAAACGCGTTAATATACACACTTACTCTGTCCACATATACATTCCATAACTGCTAGTTCTTGTCCCTCATTCTTATTGAAACTGATGTGGGAAACAAAGGCAGAAGAAAAATTATTAAATTTCCTTACTACCTAGAGCCCATTGACAAGTCCTTGAAACAGGCAAAGTGGCATTCCTCTGGGGACTCAAATGCCTCAATGTTAGTTCTTTGCTAAGGGCAAAAGGCAATACTAGTCTGAGGACCCCTCCCCACCCCCAGGATGCTGTAATTCTACTTGAACATATAAAAATTCCTTTGGAAACTTCGTTATCTCTAAACCCCTCAAGATACATGTCAGCAATCATTCCCCAAGCATATGGCCCACCGACATACATCTGAAGTGTCTCATGATGAAGGTTTTTATTAGGCAGTAATAAATGACCTTTTCCCAACATAGCTAGCCCTCTCAAGGTCCTGGAAACCTTGCTTCCAAAATTCCTTAGAGACGTATGCTATCCTTAACCTTCTCCCAAATTGAAAGTATATAATTGGCCATTCCTCATGACCCCAATGCTGCTTTTTCTGCCCATGCGTCTGATCCCCATGCTTTAATAAAATCACCTTCTTGCACCAAAAATGTTTCAAGAATTCTTTCTTGGCTGTTGGCTTTGAACCCTAATGTTTTTCCTACGTCAAAACCACCAAGCCACCCCAAACCTTCTTGTATAAAAGTAAAATAAAATGACTGCTGGAAACATTTCACTGGAGGAAGTAAGAGAATACCTGTGTGCCATACGGATATCAAGTGTGAGGAGGTAATTATGAGACACACAAGGAGAACAAAGGAGGGAGTGATAGCAGAGGAAGGATGAAAATGAAGAAGTGAAGAAGAAATGAGAAGAAAAAAAAAAAGGAAAAACAAAACTCCCTCTCCTCCCTTCACCAGCTCTTAAGAGTCCTTCATGGTCAGTGGAAACCAGAAGGAAATAAGAGGAGACATATTAAAGTGAGGAGAGCCACAGATATTTCAATTGTGCCCTCATGGCATTTCAGAGCTGCTATGCCATCAATCTTGCTAGGTTGGAGGGACTGAGATATGGGGCTATTTTCAAACGCAACTTTCATTAAAACCAAGGCCTCTTGGCTCCTAATTTTCAATCCACTAAATGTACAGTTTCTGCTTGAGATCCAACAAGCATCACTCATTCTCCCCTGTTTTGCTCAGCTGTCAGATGGAAAGTTAAAAGAAATATTAGGTATAATGGAAGAAACTACAATAATCACAGCAGTCATAATCCCTGCTGTAACACTATATTTTTCTGAGTACATTAGTGACTTGTCATTTCGAAAGAGCATTTATTTAACAGTAAAGTTATTTTCTATGTGTCAGGGGCCCACAATCAAAAATAAAAGTAAAAAACTCAAGTTTCCAAGTATAAGCCATTTAAAAAAAATACATAAATAATCATATGGCATGGAGGGCACATTAGGAATAGAAAGAATAACCTCTTCTTATAGTCCAAACAGACATCTAATGCAAATGGAATAATGAAACCTACCTAATACCAGGTGATTGTAGGCTCTCCAATAATTTCTCCAGAAGAAAAATAATTCCTGGTGCCCTTGATAATCACAAACTTTCTCAGTCTTTCATCTCCACAGTCCCAGCAGTCGTACAATAGCTCTAGGGCAATTGTATTAAGTCGTGAGAGAAAGGCTACGGTCACTTGCCACGTGGTCAGTAGTCATCCTGATAAGGTGACATAAAAAAACTGCTACATGTATCTGTGATTTATTGAAATGATTGAATCAGGATCTTGTTTTGCTTTGTTTGTTACTGTAGTTAGCCTGGGAAACCAGAAAGTATTTCCTTCCCTGTACACTCTGCATCTACCTCTGGAAAAACAGACCAACATTGTGTTTCTAAAAATACTGGAAAGTGATTAAACACTAAGCCCCAGGACCTCAGAAGCGCTGAGTACAGATCCAGTGACAATCCTGCATTTGAATGAAACATGTAAATTTCTGCAGTGGCCACAACAGCCTTAAGCCAGGACTATTTCCAATATCTTGGAACATAAAAGCTCCTGGGCTTTTCTACAACCTAGTTCAACGGGAGATGTCATTGAAAACAAGACTCTGGTGATCTTGGCAAATGGAGAGTTGAAATGGAATTCTCCGGAATTAGAAAAATAAAGAACTGTGAAAGGTCTCACACTTGTAAAACAAAATTTGTAACTTTAGTACTGGCCTCAAGGATGAAAGTAAGTGAAAATTTGCCCAATGCTGTTCATTAGTTTGCTATTAGTTATACCAGATTCTGTGTGAGAAATTTCCAATTACATTAACACATTATTCTCCAGTGGAATAGGTGGTCTGGACAATTGTAATTCCATCCCACAATATCTCAAGGAAAAGTCTGCCAGCTCCACCCTCTTCCTGACATTCTGATGATTAGAATTAAACACCTCTGGTATGGGACACATGGAATAACCCAGGTTAAAGGGTTATCAAAGCTTGCCATGCATCAGAGCAGATTGCCAGTGCTTTGGGGGGAAGATGACAGCCTCAGCCCTCTGATAAGAGAGCTGGGCAGAGAAGGCCAGATGACCCTGAAGTAGTCAGAGATCAAAGTGGTCCAGGTCCTCCACCCTCACTGAAGTGTTTTTCCTGAAGAGAAAACTTTAAAACATTAAGAAAAAGAAAAAAGAGAGAGAGAGAGAGTATACATTTCCGTCAGAGAGCAGAAGAAAGGAGTGACTTGTTTTTCACTAATGTCTTTCCTATGCAGGGGTCTGTAAGCTCCATTTCAACCCTTATGGAGGGTTTCTCAGAGTCCATGAACACTAAATTGTGGGCAAAAATTTGTGCATTTTTGTCAGGAAAGGATTTATAAACTTACGACTCAAAAGAGTTTAAGAACCATTGGGGTAGTGGGGGGAGATCCATTATTTTCCCTCAGTATTTATTAACACAAGCCCTAAAAGTGATAGGTTTCAGTAATGTAATTCCAATTCTGTACTTCTATGTAGAAGGAGTTGAAAGCAGGGGTCCTAGACTACCTGTTAAAGTTGTCATGTCTTGTGACTCCGTGCCTGCCAGGAGTGAAAACTTCCTCACTGGGAAAATGGCCTCACTGTGAAAACTCACCTCATTGTATCTTCATGACCATCCTGTGAGGGACCTGTTTTTACTCCCTGGAAAAAGAAACTCAGAAACAGAAGTTTGGTAACTTACCTGAGGTCACACAGTCAGGGATAAGTAAGTCCTGCATTGGGATCCATGTTTGTGGGTTCTAAAGCCTGTACTAGTTCTTGGAACTCTTATATATTGGTTTCATAAGCTCTTGCATTCCTGCTCAAATGGATTTCATATTCCTCCCATGGAGGTGTTCATAGGCATATACTGAATATTTCCATTTTTTTTAAATATATCCTGGTGATTTCAAATCCAGAAAGGAAAAGGAAAGGTATTCTGGTTAGTGACAGTATGAGTGACTATGTCTATTCTAACATGTTATATTGCTTACTTTAGCGCAGCTTCAAAGAAGGGATGACTGTAGCTAGAGGGAACAGAGTGTGGGTTCCTGTAACTTCTCAGGGTGGCTGAGTACCAGCTATAGCTCTGTCATTATCTCATGCTCTGTTTTGGGCATGCCATCTTTCTTGGAACTAAGTATGTCATCATCTGTCAAATGGGGGCAATGACCCACCTCCCAAGACAGTGGTAAGGGTCAGATGAGATCATTAATTTAAGAAATACTCTTAAGGTTAAAAACAGAACTACCCTACAACCTAGCAATTGCACTACTAGCTATTTACTCAAAGAATACAAAAATACCAATTCAAAGGGATACATATACCCCGATGTATAGCAGCATTATCTACAATACCCAAATTATGGACAGAGCCCAAGTGTCCATCAATCGATGAATGAATAAATTAGATGGGATGTGATGTGTGTGTGTGTGTGTGTGTGTGTGTGTGTGTGTGTGTGTAGTGGAATATTACTCAGCCATAAAAAGAAAATCTTTCCATTTGCAATGACATGGATAGAGCTAGAGACTATAATGCTAAGTGAAATAAGTCAGTCAGAGAAAGACAGATACCATATGATTTCACTCCTATGTGGAATTTAAGAAAGAAAACAAATGAACAAAGGGGGGGCAAAACAAGAAACAGACTCTCAACTATAGAGAACAAGCTAATGGTTACCAGAAGGGAGATGGGTTGGGGGATGGGTTAAATAGGTGATTAAAGAGTGCACTTGTGATGAGTGCTGGATGGTTGGGGTTAATGTAGAGCATGAAATAAGCCATAATACCTGGCTTGCTAAACTGTAACACGGAAGCAGCTGAGGGCAGGGAAGGTTTCGGAGAAGGGCGTAAGCCTTTGGAATGCCAAGGCCTGCGTGATCACTCTGCCGTTGGTATGCCACGGGGAGTTGCCTTTTGGAGGCTTTCCTAGCCCAAACAGCCACCCTGTGATCTAAGAAATGTATGTATTATCCCTTAGGCTATGTTTAGCAGAACTTGGGGAACACTCCCAAATTAGCACATTGTATCCTTCGTGTAAAAGGATCCTCCCAGTTTCAGTAAGACCCCTTGTCAACATCATGTGCTTGAGGAACAGTGATAAGGATTTGTGTTTATCTTGAAGGACCAACAAAAGCAGGAGCAAAGAAGAGCAAAGGGTCTTCATCTCTGAGTGTTGACCCCTTGCCCTTCTCCTCTCTTCCACAGCAAAGTTCGGATTCATCTTTCATCCATTAGTACAGGGATTGCTGGCCATTCCCGGCCTGGGTGTTGTATGGAAGTGTTGAATCACTTTATTGTACTCCTAAAACTGTTACATTCTATGTGAATTTAAATTTTAAAAAAAACTTAAAAAAAGAAATATTCTGGATGTAGCACTGAACGTAACATTAAAATGTATAAACAATTTATACAAGGCACTTTATAGAATATTTCTGTTACTTGATTTCAAAACAGTAAGCTCTGTAAGGGCAAAATTTGTCTCTGATTTGTGTTTGTCTCCACAGAGCCTTGAGCCTCATGAGTTCAGTAAGTATGAGCCAAGGAAACAGTTAATTCATTCAAATCTATCACGAGGTCATAATGCCATCAAATATGCAACATGTGTTTATGTGTGGGGGCCAAAATTTTATATTTGTGCTGTGGAAGAATGATTTGCAAATAGAATGAGTAAATGAATGATGTTTCTGTGTAAATATTTGCAGAACTTACAATTTAATTAAGGACTATGCTTTGATTAGGAGTATTAGCATGAAAAGTATTTGTTGCTACTTGTGAAATTCAAGGTTTGTTGGAAAGCAGACAACTGAGTAGTCATAATCAAAGTTTTTACTAAAAAAGACTATCTTCTAAACTGTTCAGCAGAATACTAGTCTCAAGAGGTGTGTAGGCAAATAATTTTGGAACACATACGCAATGTTTCTTTCCTAGATATTTAGCACATTAACACTTCTTAGATAAGCATTAAAGATGAATCCCTTTTAATTTTGTTTAACCTAGGATTATTTGGTCCTAGACTTCATCTTTCCCCCATACCCCTCCCCCTTTTAAGAATCATATACACTTACACGCCACTGAATAAATTTTGGGAAATGGTAATTTGGAAATAGAAGAATAAACAGAAATAGCTCATGCTTAAGCTCACTGCTTATATAATTATGGACGTTGATTCAAACTTACATTGTAGAGTTTCTTATAACCAAGTACTTTGTGAGGAAACAAGAATTTTAATCAACATATGGTGTTACAGGGGTGAAGATACCCTATATAAATATATACTTGGAGTACACATGACATTGTATTCCTTTAATTAACATGTAAAGAGGGCCAGTAAATAAACAAAATGTCAAAAACCTCACACACTGAGAATTAACAATTCAGAGATGAAATACAAATATGATTTAAACATGTCTCATAATAAAAGAAATTTAAATTAAGGCTACAGTGAGATAACTTTTATTTATTAGATTGTCAAAATCAGAAACTACAATAACACATGTATTGGCAAGAATATGGGAAAATGATAGTTCCATTCATGGTTTAGGGGGATATAAATTAGCGTAATTCCTACAGAGAGCAGTGGGGTAATAATTATAAAAATTAAAAATGTATGCTCCCTTTTGACATAGCAATTTAGCCTTCTGGCACTTTAATCTATATTAGTACAAGAACACGTGTATAAAGAAGTTTGTACGTATAAAGAAATTCACTGCATTATTGTTCATAAGAACAAAGGATTGGGAAAAAGCAAAACAACATGTCCACAAACTGGTTAAATAAATTACGGTAAAGCCATCCAATGGAACCCCATGAAGGGATGAAAAAAGGCAGCTTTCTATACATAAATATGAAATGATATGCTAAGTGACAAAATGTGTAACACTGGGTATATACGTGCCATGTGCTTATTTAGGGACAGACATCTTTGGAAGTTTGCATAGAACTCTAGTAAAAACAGTTGCCTCAGGAGAAGACAAGGAAGTGGACAGGAGTAAGAAGAAGGCTTACTTTTCGCTGTATACCCATTTGAACTTTTTTTTTTTATAAACTAGGGTTTATTATGTATTTATATTCATGATATAAACAGAAAATATTAAATTAATCATTATATATGCTGCAAATTTTAGTATATAGTAAAAATTACCTTAATGATATACATGAGGGAAATAAGTTTCAGGAAAAAAGTTCTTTTTTTTAACCATTTACCACCATATGCGTATATATATGCATATGTATTTAAATATTTTCAACATAAAAATATTAGTATTATTGGTTTTGTTTTACGTAGTCCAAAGGTTGCCATCTTATGGTATATGTGACATTACAAAAAACCATATGTAGCATTTAAAATACTTATTTTGAAACCAGGCAATTTTTTTAGGTGAATAAATTATGAGGAATTATGCATTAAACTAGAATAAAAAAGTAAATTATGAGGAATTACGTGTTAAAAGAATAAGTGGAACTACTAGAAAAATAACATACCTTACCTAAAATACTGCTTGTTCCTTATATATTTACCGGTTGAGATTACAGATATTTTTAATACTGATTTTTTAAATATATAAAGCTGTTTTAGATGATAATCGAATGTATTTAGCTTGTTATTTGGAAGAGTCAAATAATTATGAGGTATTAGGGTATTTAATAAATATTAATTACTTAGACTCCATTTTCAGAGATTACCTTCCTGACCTTTTTATGTTTGATTAGGGCCCTGTGACTATTTTTTTTTTGTTTTTTTAAATAATTTTTATTTTGTTATATTAGTCACCATATAGTATATCCCCAGTTTTTGATGCAATGTTCCATGATTCATTATTTGCATAAAACACCCAGTGCTCCATGCAATATGTGCCCACCTTAATACCCATCACCGGCCTAGCCCAATCCCCCACCCTCCTCCCCTCTGAAGCCCTCAGTTTGTTTCCCAGAGTCCATAGTCTCTCATTATTCATTCCTCCTTCTGTTTACCCCCCCTCATTCTTCCTTTCCTTCTCCTACTGATCGTCCTGCTATTTCTTATGTCTTTCTCTGCTTGACTTATTTCACTTAGCATAGTCTCCTCCAGTCCCGTCCATGTTGCTGCAAATGTTGGGTAATCGTTCTGATGGCTGAGTAATATTCCATTGTATATATGGACCAAAACTTCTTAATCCAGTCATCTGTTGAAGGGCATCTCGACTCCTTCCACAATTTAGCTATTGTGGACAATGCTGCTATGAACATTGGGGTGCATATGGACCTTCTCTTCACTATGTCTATATCTTTAGGGTAAATACCCAGGAGTGCAATGGCTGGGTCATAAGGTAGCTCAATTTTTAACTTTTTGAGGGACCTCCACACTCTTTTCCAGAGTGGCTGTACCAACTTGCATTCCCACCAACAATATAAGAGGGATCCCCTTTCTCCACATTCTCTCCAACAATTGTTGTTTCTTGCCTTGTCTATCTTTGCCATTCTAACTGGTGTAAGGTGGTATCTCAGTGTGGTTTTGATTTGAATTTCCCTGACGGCTAATGATTTTGAACATTTTTTCATGTGTCTGTTAGCCATTTGTATGTCTTCATTGGAAAAATGTCTGTTCATATCTTCTGCCCATTTTGTGATTAGATTATCTGTTTCCCGTGTATTGAGTTTGAGAAGTTCTTTGCAGATATTGGATAAAAGTCTTTTATCTGCAGTGTTATTTGCAAATATCTTCTCCCATTCCATGGGCTGCCTCTTAGTTTTTTGACTGTTTCCTTTACTCTGCAGAAGCTTTTTATCTTGATGAAGTCCCACAAGTTCATTTTTCTTTTGTCTCCCTTGCCTTTGGAGACATGTCATAAAGAAGTTGCTGTGGCTTTGTTGAAGAAGCTAAAGCCTATGTTCCTCTCTAAGATTTTGATGGATTCCTGTCTCACATTGAGGTCTTTCATCCATTTGGAGTTTATCTTTGTGTATGGTGTGAAAGAGTGGTGAAGTTTCATTCTTTGGCATAAAGCTGTGCAATTTTCCCAGCACCATTTATTGAAGAGATTTTCTTTTTTCCATTGGATTTTTTTGCTGCTTTATCAATGATTAGTTGACAATAGAGTTGAGGGTCAATTTCTGGGTTCTCTATTCTGTTCCATTGGTCTATGTGTCTGTTTTTGTGCCAGTACCATGCTGTCTTTGTGATCACAGCTTTGTAGTACAGCTTGAAATCCGGCAATGTGATGCCCCCAGCTTTGTTTTTCCTTTTCAACAATTCATTGGCAATTTGGGGCCTTTTCTGGTTCCACACAAATTTAAGGGCTGTTTGTTTCAGCTCTTTGAAAAATGTCATTGGTATTTTGATCGGGGCGGCATTGAAAGTGTAGATTGCTCTGGGAAGCATAGACATTTTAACTATGTTAATTCTTCAGATCCATGAGCATGGAATATTTTTCCATCTTTTTGTGTCTTCTTCAATGTCTTCCAAGAGTGATTTGTAGTTTCTAGAGTATAGATCCTTTATGTCTCTGGTTAAGTTAATTCCAAGATAACGTATGATTTTTGGTGCTATTGTAAATGGAATGGATTCCCTAATTTCTCTTTCTTCAGTCTCATTTTTCATGTATAGAAATGGAACTGATTTCTGAGCACTGATTTTGTATCCTGCCACATTACTGAATTGCTCTATAACTTCTATAGTTTGGGGGTGGAGTCTTTTGGGTCTTCTCTAAAGAGTATCATGTCATCTGCGAAGAGAGAGAGTTTGACATCTACTTTGCCTGTTTAGATACCTTTTATCCCTTTTTGTTGTCTGATTGCTGTTGCAAGGACTTCTAATACTGTTGAATAATAATGGTGAGAGTGGGCATCCTTGTCGTGTTCCTGATCTTAAGGGAAAAGCTTCCAGCTTTCCCCATTGAGAATGATATTTGCTGTAGGCTTTCATAGGTGGTTTTTATGAAATTGAGGAATGTACCCTCTATCCCTACACTCTGAAGGGTTTTAATCAAGAAAGGATGCTGTATTTTGTCCAATGCTTTTTCTGCATCAATTGAGAGGATTATATGGCTCTTGACTCTTTTCTTGTTGATATGATCTATCACACTGATCAATTTGCGAAATGTTGAACCACCTTGCATCCCAGGGATGAATCCCACTTGGTCATGATGGATAATCCTTTTAATGTACTATTGGATCCTTTTAGTTAGGATCTTGTTGAGGATTTTGGCATCCATATCCATCCAGGAAATCGGTCTATAATTCTCCTTTATTGATGGGGTCTTTGCCTGGTTTTGGGATCAAGGTAATAGTGGCCTCATAGAATGAGTTTGGCAGTTTTCCTTCTGTTTCTATTTTTTGAAACAGCTTCAGGAGAATAGGTATTATTTCTTCTTTGAATGTTTGGTATAATTTCCCTGAAAATCCGTCAGGCCCTGGACTCTTGTTTTTGGGGAGGTTTTTGATCACTGCTTCAATCTCTTCATTATTAATCGGTCTGTTTAATCAATTTCTTCCTGTTTCAGTCTTGGTAGTCTATAAGTTTCCAGGAAGGCATCCATTTCTTTCAGGTTGTTTAATTTATTGGCATAAAGCTGTTGATAAAAGTTTCTANTAATTTCCCTGAAAATCCGTCAGGCCCTGGACTCTTGTTTTTGGGGAGGTTTTTGATCACTGCTTCAATCTCTTCATTATTAATCGGTCTGTTTAATCAATTTCTTCCTGTTTCAGTCTTGGTAGTCTATAAGTTTCCAGGAAGGCATCCATTTCTTTCAGGTTGTTTAATTTATTGGCATAAAGCTGTTGATAAAAGTTTCTAATGATCCTTCCTATTTCATTGGTGTTGGTGGTGATCTCTCCCCTTTCATTCATAATTTTATTAATTTGGGTCCTTTCTCTATTCTTTTGAATAAGTCTGGCCAGTGGCTTATCGATCTTATTTATTCTTTCAAAGAACCAGCTTCTAGCTCTGTTGATCTGCTCTGCTGTGCTCCTGGTTTCTAATTCATTGCTCTGCTGTAATTTTGATCACCTGCCTTCTCGTGCATGGGTTAGGCCTGTTCTTCTCTTCCAGCTCCAGCTTCTTGAGGTGAGAATATAAAAACTGCATTTTAGATTTTTCTATTCTTTTGAGTGAGGTTTGGATGGCTATTAATTTTCTCCTTAGGACCACCTTTGCAATGTCCCATAGGTTTTGGACCAATGTGTTTTCATTCTCATTGGTCTCCAGAAATTGCTTAAACTGATTTTTAATTTCCTGGTTTACCCAATCATTCTTGAGCTAGATGGTTCTTGGTTTCCAAGTGTTTGAGTTTCTTCCAAATTTTTGCTTGTGATTGAGTTCCAGTTTCAAAGCATTGTGGTCTGAGAATATGCAGGGAATAATCTCAGTCTTTTGGTATCAGTTAAGACCTGTTTTGTGAGCCAGTATATTGTCTAATCTGGAGAAAGTTCCATGTGCATTCAAAAAGAATGAATATTCTTTTGTTCTAGCGTGTAGTGTTCTATATATATCCATGAGGTCCATCTGGTCCAGTATGCCATCCAAAGCTCTTGTTTCTTTGTTGATTTTCTGCTTAGGTGATCTGTCTATTGCTGAAAGTTTAGTGTTGAGGTCCCCTACTATTAATGTATTATTATCTATATGTCTCTTTATTCTGGTTAAGAGTTGGCTTGTGTATCTAGCTGCTCCCCTGTTCAGGGCATAGATATTTATAATTGTCATACCCACTTGTTGGATACATCCTTTAAGAATAATATAGTGTCCTTCTGTATCTCTAACTACCATCTTTAGTATAAAATCTAACCTTTCTGATATGAGAATTGCTATCCCAGCTTTCTTTTGAGGTCCATTGGCATGAAAAATGGTTTTCCATCTCTTCACTTTCAGTCTGGATGTATCTTTAGGTTCAAAATGAGTCTCTTGTAGACAGCAAATGGATGGATCATGTCTTTTTATCCCATCTGCAACCCTGTGGCATTTTATGGGGGCCTTTAGGCCATTCACATTGAGAGTAATTATTGAGAGATATGATTTTAATGATGTCATGTTTCCTGTGGAAGTCTTTGTTTCTATAGATTGTAAATTTCTGTTCTGTATCACTCTTGGGGCCTTTTTACTTTTATAGAACCCCCTTATTACCTCCTGTAGGGCTGGTTTGGTGTTTATGAATTCCTTCAGTTTCTGCCAATCCTGAAAGGTCCTTATCTCTCCATCCATTCTGAATGACAGCCCTGCTGGATAAAGGATCCTTGGCTGCATGTTCTTCTCAGATAGAGCTTTGAAAATATGCTGCCACCCCTTCCTAGCTTTCCCAGTCTCTGTAGACAGGTCCGACATTATCTGGATATTTTTCCCTCTGTACATAAGGATTTTCTTCCCCATGGCCACTTTCAATACTATATCCTTGGATCTAATATTTGCAAATTGCACTATGACGTGACGTGGTGTAGGTCTGTTCTCATTGACCTTGGAGGGGCCTCTCTGCTTCTTGGACACGAATGCTTGTTTCCTTTGCCAGATTAGGGAAGTTCTCAGCTACAATTTGTTCAAATATCTCTCCTAGACCTCTCTCTTTCTCCACCCCCTTGGGGATGCCAATGATTCTGACATTGGAATGTTTAATTGAGTCCATAATCTCCCACAATCTATGTTCTCAAGATTGGATTTTTTGGGGGCAAGTTTCTGTTTTAACTTTCTCTTCTACTATCCCATCCTCCCATTCACTAATTCGTTCTTCTGCCTCATTTATCCTGGTCATCAGTGTCTAGTTTAGACTGCATTTGATTCGTAGCATTTTTAATTTCTGCCAGACTCACTTTCATTTCTCCCCTTAGAGATTCTAAATTCTCATTAATATTTCCATTAATAGTTTTTTCAAGCCTACACATCATCTTGACCATTGTTACTCTGAACTCCATTTCTGACAATTTGGTTATATCCATATCCATCAGTTCTGTGGCAGAGGCCACAGACTCATTGCCTTTTCTTTGCTGGGGGGGGATTTCTCCTCCTTGTCATTCTGATGAGGAGAGGTTGCAGGAATGCCCAGAGCCCAAATTATTGACCAGGACCCAGGCAGTGTGCACTTGTTTTATAGGGACTTTAGGGATGTGGGCTTCTTGATTTTTCAGCTTGCCTTCTGGGAGAGGGGCCTGCCATGCTGATATTCAGGCAACCCTGTTTGGGTAGAGTTGCCCCAACCCCTACGAGGGGGAATGGGGATTGGCACAATGTGAGCTGGTATTTCTGGGCTTTTGTTCTCTGGAGGCTTTCCTTGGTGGTTTTCTGTTCCTCTTCTGAGAGTCAGAGCAGCAGTGGCCGTATCCCAGCCTCTGTCTCAGAACAGAGAGATTGCAGTCCGCTCTCTACTGAGCTATCCTGGCCACTTTAACTCTGTTTCTTTCGGTGCTGGCAAAAACCCTCCAGCATCCCGGGATGTGCTCCCCACACCTGGCGTCCCAGCCCTCACTTCCAGGGCCAGCACATCTCTGTCCTTTGTGCTTCTAACACCACTAGCTGCCCCCCTTCCCCCCGTGGGCTCCCGAGCTCCCTGTTTCAGTGTGGTTCACGGGCGCTCCGGATCGCTGGTTTTCAGACTGACCGCGCATGCTCCCAAGCTCCCAGTATCAGTCCAGTTCCAGTGAGTGCTCCAGAGCTCCAGTTTTCAGTCAGGTCATGCATGCACTCCCAAGCTCTCTGTTTCAATCTAGTTAGAGTGTGCGCTCCGGGGCTCCGGTTTTCATTTTGGATGCGCACGTGCTCCCAAGCTCTCGGTTTTAGTCTGGTTCCAGTGAGTGCTCTGGAGCTCTGGTTTTCAATCTGGTCACCCACACATTCCCAGGCTCATGGTCTCAGTCTGCTCTCTCGCGGATGCCGGTCCGCAAGTCTGACCCGCTCCCCAGTGCTGGTGGCTACTGCTTCCTGGCACCTGAGCATGTTGGCTCCCTCCCCCTTCCATTTATCTTCCAATATCTGTGCGCAGATTCATGGCTTCCCGCTTCGTACCTCAACATTCAGTGCTGGAGATGTTCATTTGTAGAGATTCGGATGTACCTTCCTGCATCTCAGGCTGATTCTGTGGTTTTTCAGGATGGTCTGGTAGATTTCCAGCTTGACTCAGGCGACCAGCTGAAAAAGGGGTCCCCTACTCCTCTGCCATCTTTCCTCCTCCTTGAAGAAAGTTGTCAATTTTCTGTTCATAGTGTTTCTGCTACTCTTTTCTTCATTCTCCAGGTGCATTCATAGGTATTCAGAATGGTTTGGTAGCTCTCTAGCTGAATTCTTGGGACCAGATGAACTTTAGGTCTCCTTCTCCTCCACCATCTTGGAACACCCACCCCCATTTGAACTTTTAAAATGACTTTTGATCATATATATTATTATCTATTCAAATAAAATGCATTAATTCAATTTAAAAAGAAAAGGAAAATGAACACAAATATACAAATATGTGTCATTCACGGACATATGATTGACTTCAAAATCAACCAAAGGATAACTTCTTCATGAGGTTCCACTATACACAATATGTATAGGAAAATACTTACAGTATAGGAAAAACAGCAACAGCATTCTCCTGAGTATTTGCAAAATGAAAAACTGGCCAGAAAAGTCTTGCACACTTGTCCTATGGAATGATGACCTTAAATAGGATAATCTTTGACATTTTGCTGTCATCAAATGTCAGACACACACAATTCATCAACATCACTATCATTCTTAGCTTTAATTGTATGGTAGTAATGAATCATTTAGGAGGTTTAAGAATAATGGTAAACCATCTTCACTCTGTTATGGGATTGAAATCTGTCAGAAGAGAAACTACCAAAATAACCAGGACCCAAAACTGAGGCCATGGAAAGCTCCACTTTTGTAGAGCTGAAAAGCATAAAAGGAGCTTTTTCAAATGTGACACCTTTCACCTCTCCTTCCCACTTATTCACTGGAAGTAAACAAGAGATTTTTATTTGGGTATTTGTTTGCTTTGTTTTTAAAAATTTACTATGAACTAGATATGGCAGTCATCAATATGAAAGAAATTATAATATTATTAGCTCTAGACACCTGGGAAGAGAATGTTCTCCCTTTTTCTTTTTCTTCCTTTCTTCCTCTCTTCCTTCCTCTCTTCTCCCTTTCTTATTTCTTTTCCTTCCTTTTTTTCTTCTTTTCTTCACTTCTTTTCTTTCTTTCTCTCTTTCTTTCCTCTCTCTCTTTTCTCTATTTCTTCCTTTCTTTTCTCCCTTTTTGCTTCTATAGAATTGTTCATTATAGAAGGGAAAATAATGTAAATTCCTAGGAGTCAAAATATAGCACTCAAAGAAGCAATTTTTTCTTTAGTAAATATTACTTTTGTTGCAAACAGAGACAAATAAATTCAATAAGGAAAAACATCCAGTAGCTTTGGGGTATGCAATCTTTTAAGGCTGGCAGATTTGCCTGTGCTTGAAGACCAACCTAATGAGCATAAAGGTCAATTGCTCAGATAGCTATAATTAATGGAGAGCAAACAGTGTTTTGTTAGACCTCATGCAAATGACTGGGCTCTGCAATATTTCTTTTTATTCCATGTAATTTCATCTCTCAAGGCAAAGGACAACAATATGTATATAAACATATGTGTGCAGCAATGCTTTTATTTATAACATTGATCTCCTTTAGAGACAACCTAAGCCTTACTGAAAATGAATCCTTTTAGTCTAGTTCAGGTAAATTCCAACTACATCTTGACTGAAATAATACAACATTCAGTAGCTCTGACTGTGAGGTTTTTCCCTCTCAGGAACAGTTGCATGTATATTGCTATTTGAAGAAATTGACTAAAGCTTATATAGAGACAGAAAGAGTAAGAAAAGAAGATGAGTTTATAATTTAGCATTACAAACTCATTACTAGGCTAAAGCAAATGCCAATGTAATTCTTTTATAAGCCCAATGATATGACTTAATGAGTAATGAGTGAAAAAGTTGGATACTCTTTTTCTCTTCCATCCGAAATATGTAAAGTTTGGTAAAGGCCAGATAATGTGGTTCAGTGCAAATAGTATTGGACTGGAACCCATGACACTGGATTATCATCTCAATTCTGCCATTTGGTAGCTGAATGACCTTGAGCAATAATTGGAATTTGCTGGCTTCCTTTTGTTCATGACCTAAAAGAATTGGAATAGATGATCCCTAAAGTTTGTTCAGCTATAAAATTCTAAGATTCTAAAAATCAGCCAGTGAGGTTTGCATGCCAGCAAATCACAGCAAGAGGATGGACATGCTATTAAAGACTTATTTGAAGGTTGCAGCATCAGAGAAGTTGTGCTGTAGTATATCAATCCTTTGATTCTGTGAATAAGGTTTGGAGTTCTTAGCACTAAGTTAGAGCTAACTGAAGGTTTAGCAAAGTGGTATTTATAATATTTGTAGATTCAAGTGATAGAAAATGTCAAAATGTATATGTTGAATTATTTCATTTAAACCTGTTTTTATAGAGAAAAGTAATTCATTCCTTCTTTCATTCTACAGCATTCCCCTCTTATTCATTACCTCTAAGCCTTTCAGGCTCACCTGTCTCCAAGCCTGTGTTAGATCCAATGAAGGCAGGAATTCTTGCCAAATGATTTATGGTAGGAGTACTCTTCAGCAAAACCTATAATGGAGTGAAGAAAGCAGGGTAAGGAAAACAGGAAAAGCAGATCTGCTTCCTGGAGGGCCCAGGTTAACACATATTCTAACAGTGTCCTTATATATGAAAGCCCATACTTTCCATCAGTTTCTGAAATATCCATTCCAGGATGAATACTCAACCTTTTCATTTTACACTATACTGCAGAATACTTTCTAGTAGCTACTGGGTTAGACACAGGCCTGGAAGAAACAGAGAAGCCTCGTGCTTTCTCTGCTGCTAATCAAAACCTACCGAGAAACGTGAATTCCCTCAGGCTGAGTTTAAGACCCCACTCTAGATATGAGGGAATAGATAATTACCAGGTGCTTTTAGTTAAGCTAAGAATGATTTGAGGCTTAAAGTCAAAGCCTTTACATAATATTTCATAGAATATGGGGTTTTGGGGAGAAGTATTCATACCAGAAACTCAGTTTGTCCATCTGGAAAATGAAGGTTGTAAAAATTCAAAATACAGAATATGACACACAACCACTGAAATGTTGTTATGGGGCCATAGGGCTGTGAGAAGAGGTCAACTACCTCTCCGGAGGACTCAGGATACTATTCTATGTAACAGCCTCTTGGCACCATCTGGGGGCCTGACCCATAGTCTTATTGGCCCAGAAACATAAATTGTCAGCATGCCAAAAGTGACTACTTATCTCAGGAGTAGGTACATTGACTAAGCTCCCACAGCCAGTGAGAAAGTCCAGAATGTCTGTTGATTTCTGTGTACTGAAAGCCATAAATGGCAGGGCTGGGAGCTTCAGGGCTGCACCACTCTCTCCTTGTAACATTTTAGAAGCCATATGATAATTATTGCTTTGTGAGCATGGAAGCAAAGTGAAGGAGCTACTAAAAAGAAACTCTGATTCTGTTGATGCCCTGCCCCATGTCCCCAAGGCTCAACTCAGTGTCCCTGCACCCATGGTGGACAGTTTAGCTATACCATGGACAGCTTCCCACTTTAAATGCCTGCTTCTCTGCGCTTCTCTGCACTTCTCTGTTTGAAGGCATCCTTTATGCTTACAAGCTTGCTCAGCTATAAGCCAGAACAACATAGAAGGACCAAGGAGTTAATGCTGTCCTGAGTATAGTCTTCAGCAGAGACTGAATGTGAGGCCAAGGATAATGCCCCAGGCTACTTCTCCTGCTGTGGTTCAATTCTGAAGGAGTACTCTCTAAGTTTTCTCAGAAAGTCCACAACAAGACGGAACCCCAGTTTTCCACATGGCTAGCTCGCTCATTATTGCAGTCTGTTGGTTTTTCTCCCCTCTAGACTTGCTGGAAAAAAAATGCAATCTAAATTTCAGATAAATAAATGAATGTGTATACATATATATGTGTGTGCATATATTCACATATATGTATGCAGAGAGAGATCTATATATCTAGCTATATATCTCTATATACTTCTATTTATATATACATACAGGTAGATGTGCATATCTATTTTCTATCTACCTATCATTTATCATCTTTTATCTATCATTTGTCTATCTCTCTATCATCTATCTATCTTTCATCCATCACCTACTTACTATTTATCATCTATTTCCCTGTCTCTCATCTATCTACCATCAACTTATCGAAAGAGAGAGAGAGAGAGAGAGAAAGAGGGAAGGCAGCAATGATACATCAGAGGGGATAAAATGTCAACCATTGTTGAATCTGGTGAAGAATAATGAGTCCTGGCGTGCCTGGGTGGCTCAGTCATTTAGTGTCTGCCTTCAGTTCAGGTCATGATCTCGGGATCCTGGGATCTAGCCCCAAGTTGGGCTCCGTGATCAGCGGGGAGTCTGCTTCTCTCTCTCCCTCTGCTTCTCCTCCCACTCATGCTCTCTCTCTCTCAAATAAATAAATAAAATCTTAAAAAAAGAAGACGAATGAGTGTCCTTTATATTAGTCTTGCAACTTTAAGTAGCAAAATCAAAGTTAAAGTAGTGAGGGCTTGTCTAACAATGTAGGAACCTCCTCATCAAGTTCAGTCCTTCATTTACAGATGAGAAAACTGATGACCAAAGGACCTGCTTGAGGACCAATTGCCATGTATGAGTGGCTCCTGCAACATTCAGCTTTAGCGAAAATGTATTGCATTTCAAAATAAAATATTTTAAGTTTACATGATACATAAATCATAACATCAGTAATGCTGGTCCCCTCTATTCATGCAAATACCATAGTTAATTTTATATATATATATATATTTTAGTAATAATAATATAAATATATATTAAATATATATGTAAATAATAATATAAATATATATGTATTTAGAATATCAAACTTTATTTTGTTCAAAAACTTTGGATCCATTTGGGGCTTACGTTTTTCACCTCAAGAAAAATCTTCCCTACTTCTGTTGTGCCCGGTTATTTACTTTGGATACATTAGAATTGTAATATAACCTTGCCTTAGGATAGATTTATGTTCCCTGGAGGGGATAGGGAGGGTGGGAGTTCTCTACCTCCTGCAGCTGTTTGAAGGAGTAGGTGCACAGGTGTGGAAGTGGGTAGGGTGAGAGTCAACCTTTCACTCTTCTTCAGTACGTCTATGGTGAAAAGATTTTCCTTCTTTCCTTTCTGCTTTCTGTTTGCTTTTTTTTTTTTAATAGGTTTGAAGGAATGGAAAATTTCTGTGGTAGCTGATAGCAAATACAGAAAGACTCATTTGCATATAGATGTTTCAGCTTGCAACTGCATAATCCCCTGAGAGAGGCCTTGTTTAAATGGGCAGGCAGGCTGGCACAAGGCTGCCGGGCTCCTAATGAAAACTAAATTGAAACTTGGGAAACATTTGCCTTGGAGGTGGCCGGGCTTTTTAGAGTATCAATTTAAATCCGAAAGATGCAGGCAGTACTGCACCAAATTGCCCCTCACTCTTTAAAAGGCCTAAGACAGAGGGTTGAGGAGAAATGGAGAGAAAAGAATGAATGATTGGGTAAAACCTGAGTTAATCAATGTGCTTCTTTTACTTAGAAATTCTGCCTGAAGTTTCAAAGCAGTGAGTGAGCAGGTGGGAGAGTGGGGAAGAACAGAAAGGAGAATACAGAGGCTCCATTTATTCAAGGGACTATTCCCAGGTAAACTGGGTGAGTCAAGCCTTTTGAGACAACTAGTAATCCATTTATAGGCTAAAGACTTCAGATTGAATGTTCCCCCTGAACTTGACCGTAGGCTACGCAGATAAGGACAAGTCTGAAAACAAGATAATGTGCAAAGAAAAGAGATTACAAAAAGGTCAAAAGATTAGCTGGGGGATAACTGGAAATCAGAGGAAAATAAGGGAAAGGTTAGAAACTGATAACAGGCAGAGAAGATAAATCAAGTTAGCAAGTGGAGGAAGTGAACGTAGGAGGAAAATAAGAAATGAGATCAAAGCAATTTGCCACAGGATAGGAGAAGAACACAAAGATTATTAAAACTGAAAATGCAAGAAAACAAAAGAGCTGACAATGTGGATGAAGGAAATAAAATAAAAATATAAAACTGAATATCTCTAAGGGTTCCACGTCTGAATCCAATGAGAAATGGTATGTCAAAAATGTTCTATATTTCTTTCCCTGAAAAAACACAAAACAAAAAACTAGTATCTCCTTGTTGTTATTACCCAGAACATTGTTTTGCTTTCATCGACCTTTACTTCATAATCTTTCTGATTCAACATCTGGAATTGGGTGTGCTATCCTCACTTATTAGCTAAAGCAACACAGGACTGAATCAAGGTTTTGATAAATGAGTATCTGAAAGGAAACTTTAGTGTAAGTATGAGAAAGATAATAAGACTTCTTCTCCAACACATGTATGCACACAAACACACCCGTGCACACATATTTGCAAGCTTGCTAGATAGAGTATTTGTGATAGAGTATATACTACCCCCCGGAAGGACAACAGATGTATCCTACAGTGACACACATTATAAATAACATTTACTGACTGCCTACTATGATATTTGAGGTTGACGCTGAAGTGGACTTGACTGGCAGTCTCTGTCCTCACATTGCTTACAGAGTAGAGTGACAATAAATAATTACGTGATGAGATAGAACTTTTAAAGGAAAAGAAAAAAAAAATTTTTCTAAAATTTCCCCTCTATAGTGTCTCATCTAAGAAGGGTAAAACCTCAGACATGGAAGAACTTTTGTTAAACTTAGCTTAAAGACTGTATTAAGTGATATGGATACCAGATTACAGGAGCTAAATTATTCTGTGTATGAAACAGGCAGAGACAGTGGTCTTGCACGAAGATACTGGAATAGTATGAGATGAGGGAACCTCCCTGGAAACAGGAGTCTATAAGATTGAAGACCAAAAGGGGACCTGGAGGACTAAAAAGAAAATACATACCATGTAATATAAATCCCCTTTTGCGCCCTTCCGTATTATCTCCAGGAGAACATCCGTATTTTGCAAGGTCCCATGAAGAAGATTTTCTTTCAGGAATGAAGAGAATTGCTGAATTCTGCTCAAGGTTGCCTACCCATAAGGCTATATCTGTTATTCAAAAAGAAAAAATAAAAATAAAGAAGATATGACAAGCTCTAGCATCTACTCTGTCACAGACCATAGAGGGGGCAGGGCACTAGGGTTAGAATGTTAACTGAGTCTGCCCCTGAGCTCAAAAGGACCTATGGGACCACAGGACCTATGGGACTTGAGTAGAAAATATTTGATCTCTTTACATCCATCATTCATGGATCCAAGACCTCTTATAACAATATAAAACAAATGAGCAAAGCTCAATGAAAACAAGTAGAGAATCTAAGAATCCTCAGCTAAATGGCACTGTATGCTAGGAAGCCACATGTCAGATGCTATGCTGAGCACTTTACATGCAACATCTCATTTGAGCCTAACAACCAGTTTTTGACGAAGGCATTTCTGATATTTTAATTGTATAGATGAAGAAACTGAAACTTAAAGTATTCAGTGAGTTTCCAAAATCATAACTATTAGGTGGCAAATCTGAGGCTAAACCCACATCTGTTTGATAGCAAAGCCCATGTGCTTTAAAAAGATCATAGCCATTCTTTAGAATTCAAGGTATTATCTTAAAAATTAAAACTGTTTTAGTTAGTTTTTATTATCTACCAATGTCCTCCTTCTTGGGAAAAGCAGTCAATTTTATTTTTTTTATTTTTATTTTTTTTTTAAAGATTTTATTTATTTAACAGAGATAGAGACAGCCAGCGAGAGAGGGAACACAAGCAGGGGGAGTGGGAGAGGAAGAAGCACGCTCATAGCAGAGGAGCCTGATGAGGGGCTCGATCCCATAACGCCGGGATCACACCCTGAGCCGAAGGCAGGTGCTTAACAACTGCACCACCCAGGCGCCCCAAGCACTCAATTTTAAACTGACAACTCCACTTGAAAATCATGAGGCCAATGTCTACATTGTAACTATGAAGTATTTTAAAAACTATGTTCAATCATGCAAGTGCATGACTGTTGGTTGTCATCCTTCCCAGAGTGTCAATTACATTCTACACTTAGGGGTTTTGGTGCAGAGTTGACACAGAAAATCATTGTAATCAACAATGCAAATTCAGTCCTAAACATCAAGGATTGTGTGCTTGTATGGCACATGAGCTCAGGATGTCATTGAATTTGTCATTTTTTGTTTGTAAAAATGACATTTGAATATTTATGACAAAATATTCACATACTGCTTGTGCCTAAGAGGAGAAAGGAAGAAAGGAAGGAACAAAAGAAGGAAGGAAAGAAGGAAAGTAAATGGATTTATTTGTATTGGAGGCTCCTTGCCTTCTGTTTGACTAGTTTCCTTGGTGTACCTTCATCCTTGTCACTGACCCCAAGTGACTCTAAGTCCAGGACAGATTTCTCACGTCAGAAATGTCAAGAATTTTCTAAAAAGTATTTATAGTTAAACTAGGCAATTAAAGGCAAGATGAAATTCATATATAAAATGATATTCTCCTATAAAAAACATAAACCAGCAAAACAGAAACCCTGTTTCTTAGGCATTTTAATGACTATTGGACTAAAATCACTCATTACTCTCAGGCATACTGCATTTTGGTTGACCTTGTGGAATGTCTATTTGATGGTTTTCAAAATCACTTATCCATGCAGTTTTGGCATCTCTGTGCTGTGTTAGCAATCCCAGTATTGTATTAGACTTTATTTCAATCTTTTGTCTAGGTTCTGAACTTCCTCCCTTCTTTCTCATCAAAATATGTGAGCAAGTACAAAGGACTAATTGAGGGCTGTCAAGTAACCTTAAAGTTTTAAAATGTTTATCCTAAACCATGCATGTACTTGTATAAGATGCAGAAGCTAGGTAGTGCTTACCTACCTAAAGTCCTGGGATCACTAAGAAATTCTTTACTGTAGTGATGAGAATCCTTATAAAGTTTGGGAAACAGTAAAACAATGGAATGTTTACCACCATTAGATGAGTATAATTTGGATTTTGCTTTATCTTATCAATGATTTAAAAAAAGGCATCAGTGTTTGTTCAGGAATGAAACTCATCCTTTCTAAATTTTCTATCCTTTCTAGTCTTATCAGCTTCTTTAAATATTTATTAAGTGGTTGATTACTGTTTGCCTGGTACTGTACTTTATGTTCATATATGATCTCATATAATACTTATAGAAAATCTATGAGCTAGGAACGAATATTTCCATTTCATGAATATGCCCAGAAGATTAAGCAACTTGCCTGAAGCCCCACAGCTAGAAAGTGGTAGATCTGGGATATGGGTATAGAGGTCTGTTAAACTCTAAAGCCTGATGCTTAATCTGTACTGCCTGCTCAGAGCAGCTGAGGAAATTGCCGGACAGGCCTGATATCTTAACATCAATACCCCCTACTTCTAATAAGAATGCTCTTATCTTTGCTTGAGGACAAGACCCTGCTCCAGGTCATGTGGTCTGGTTGGGACCAACCTCCACTCCCTGGTACCTGGGGGAGGTACAAGAGGTAGACACGGCCAATTAGAACATTCCATGTCCCTGGCCGTAATGATTGGATGTGGTGCTACCTGGTAGCTACCTGCTATTATATGGGCAGAGTCTACCAAAAGAGAAGCTAAGACACTGAAAGACAAGAAATAGAAAAAATGCTAGACCTAGGAATAATATTTGAGCCTCTAATTCCAGTCATACCTTGGATCCTTCAACTTCTCAGTTTAAAGGCCAACAGATTTCGTGCTTATTTTTGTTTTTCTGTAAGCCAATTTGAATTGGGGTTCACTTACAATTGAAAAAAAGCCTGATGAAGAGAACACATATTTCTCACTTGGTAATGAAACAACATTGGCAAGAGACACTGTGGAACAACCTGGAATCTTTTACTCCAGTCTTTTACACTTCCCTAAGCTCTGACCCCTTACCAAAGCTCTAGTGATACCATCTCTTTCAGCTTGGTGTTATAATCAAAAGTGGCGTTTTGAAGTTTGCACCCTGTTTCTTTGTTCCCTGTTAAAGTCCTTCAATACATGCCATTTTCCTACCTTTGTTTTGTTTTGTTTTGTTCCCCTACTGACACTTGGATCAGCAACGAAGATGGAGTCCAAGGAGATTTGTAATAATCAGACCTAGAACTTTGTCAATGAGTAGCCAGGGAAGATTTTTTTTTAAAAGGCAAAATATTTATATGATCTGAAGAGAAACCAGAGTGTTAGGGAAGATTTTTTATAAAGCATTTTGTCATAATAATTTCATGAAGCAACTAATAAATTTGTGACAATAAAAAAATCTCTGGATAATTATAAGTTTTATTACATATACATATGATCTCTTAGAACATTTTTATTCAAACAACCAGAAAATTCAGTTTGTATTTTTGAAAGGCAAAGATTTGTTTAGAGATCCACGTATAGATGCCTCTGTCCTCTAATTTATCTAAGTGCTCAATAAATGGTTATTGAATTAGATGGTAAAAACTAAGTCTCACCTCCTTGTCTATAACTAAGTTAAGGTATCAGAATCCCCAAACTAAATAGAATATGGCATTAGTCAAAGTACAGAATTAGTTCTGAATCTAGGTTCATTTTTTTAAATTTTTTTTTATTATATTATGTTAGTCACCATACAGTACATCCCTGGTTTCTGATGCAAAGTTCGATGATTCATCAGTTGCATATAACTCCCAGTGCACCATGCAATATGTGCCGTCCTTACTGCCCATCACGTCTATCCCATTCCCCCAACCCCCTCTCCGCTGAAGCCCTCAGTTTGTTTCCCAGAGTCCATAGTCTCTCATGCTTCATTCCCGCTTCTGATTACCCCACCTTTTTTATCCCTTTCTTCCCTACCAATCTTCCTAGTTCTTATGTTCCATAGATGAGAAAAATCATATGATAATTGTCTTTCTCTGCTTGACTTATTTCACTTAGCAATCTCCTCCAATGCCATCCATGTTGCAGCAAATATTGAAAAATTGTTCTTTCTGAGAGCTGAGTAATATTCCATTTTATATATGGACCACATCTTCTTAATCCAGTCTTCTGTTGAAGGGCATCTCAGTTCCTTCCACGATTTAGCTATTGTGGACAATGCTGCTATGAACATTGGAGTGCATATGGCACTTCTCTTCACTACGTCTGTATTTTTGGGGTAAATACCCAGTAGTGAAATGGCTGGGTCATAGGGTAGCTCAATTTTTAACTTTTGAAGGGACCTCCACACTGTTTTCCAGAGTGGCTGCACCAACCTGCATTCCCACCAACAATGTAGGAGGGATCCCCTTTCTCCACATCCTCTCCAGCAATTGCTGTTTCCTACGTTGTTAATTTTTGCCATTCTAACTGGCGTAAGGCGGTATCTCAGTGTGGTTTTGATTTGAATTTCCCTGATGGCTAATGATTTTGAACATTTTTTCATGTGTCTGTTGGCCATTTCTATGTCATCATTGGAAAGAATCTGTTCATATCTTCTGCCCATTTTAGTATTGTTTATTGTTTCTCGAGTATTGAGTTTGAAAGTTCTTTGCAGATCTTGGATACCAGTCTTTTATCTGTAGCATCATTTGCAAATATATTCTCTCATTCCGTGGGCTGCCTCTTAGTTTTTTGATTGTTTCCTTGGCTGTGCATAAGCTTTTTATCTTGATGTAGTCCCACATGTTCATTTTATCTTTTGTTTCTCCTGCCTTTGGAGATGTGTCATTAAAAAGGTTGCTTTGGCCGATGTCATAGAGGTTGTTGCCTATGTTCTCCTCTATGATTTTGATGGATTCCTGTCTCACATCAAGGTCTTTCATCCATTTGGAGTTTATCTTTGTGTATGGTGTGAGAGAGTGGTCAAGTTTCATTCTTCTGTATGTAGCTGTCCAATTTTCCCAGCACCATTTATTGATGAGACTGTCTTTTTTCCACCAGATGTTTTTTCCTGCTTTATCAAAGATTAATTGCCCAAAGAGCTGAGGGTCCATTTCTGGGTTCTCTATTCTGTTCCACTGGTCTATGTGTCTGTTTTTGTGCCAGTACCATGTTGTNTTTTTGTGCCAGTACCATGCTGTCTTTGTGATCACAGCTTTGTAGTACAGCTCGAAAACCGGCATTGTGATGCCCCCAGCTTTGTTTTTCCTTTTCAACAGTTCCTTGGTGTTTCGGGGCCTTTTCTGGTTCCACACAAATTTAAGGACTACTTGTTCCAGTTCCTTGAAAAATGTCATCGGTATTTTGATGGGGATGGCATTGAAAGTGTAGATTTCTCTGGGTAGCATGTACATTTTAACTATGTTAATTCTTCCGATCCATGAGCATGGAATATTTTTCCAACTTTTTGTGTCTTCCTCAATGTCTTTCAAGAGTGATTTATAGTTTCTAGAATAGAGATCCTTTACGTCTCTGGTTAAGTTAATTCCAAGGTAAAGTATGGTTTTTGGTGCTATTGTAAATGGGATGGATTCCCTAATTTCTCTTTCTTCAGTCTCATTATTCGTGTATAGAAATGCAGCTGATTTCTGAGCATTGATTTTGTATTCCGCCACATTACTGAATTCCTCTATAACTTCTAATAGTTTGCGAGTGGATTCTTTTGGGTTTTCCATATAGAGTATCATGTCATCTGCGAAGAGAGACATTTTGACTTCTTCTTTGCCGATTTGGACACCTTTTACCCCTTTGTGTTGTCTGATTGCTGTTACAAGGACTTCACTACAATGTTGAATAATAGTGGCGAGAGTGGGCATCCTTGTCGTATTCCTGACCTTAAGGGAAAGGCTTTCAGCTTTTCCCCTTTGAGAATAATATTTGCTATAGGTTTTTCATAGATGGCTTTTATGATCTTGAGAAATGTACCCTCTATTCCTACACTCTGAAGGGTTTTAATCAGGAAAGGATGCTGTATTTTGTCAAATGCTTTTTCTGCATCTATTGAGAGAATCATATGATTTCTGAATTTTTGTTTTTGGAAAAAATCTAAGACACTGATAGATTTGCGAATGTTGTACCAACCCTGCATCCCAGGGATGAATCCTACTTGGTCATGATGGATAATCCTTTTAACGTACAGTTGGATTCTATTAGCCAGGATCTTGTAGAGGATTTTGGCATCCATATTCATTAGGGTAATCGGTCTATAATTCTCCTTTTTGATGGGGTCTTTGCCTGGTTTGGGATCAAGGTAATATTGGCCTCGTAGAATGAGTTTTGTAGCTTTCCTTCTGTTTCTATTTTTTTAAACAGCTTCAGGAGAATAGGTATTATTTCTTCTTTGAATGTTTGGTAGAATTCCCCAGGAAAACCGTCCAGGCCTGGAGTTTTATTTTTTGGAAGATTGTATCACTGACCCAATCTCTTCATAATTAATTGGCCTGTTTAAAAAACCAATTTCTTCCTGTTTCAGTCTTGGTAGTTTATGGGTTTCCAGGAAGGCCTCCATCTCTTAAAGATTGCTTAATTTATTGGCATAAAGCTGTTGATAAAAGCTTATCAATATCCTAATTTCTAATATCCTTCCAATTTCATTGGTGTTTTTTGTGACCTCTCCTTTTTCATTCATAATTTTATTAATTTGGATCCTTTCTCTACTCTTTTGGATAAGTCTTGCCAGAGATCTGTCAATTTTATTAATTCTCTCAATGAACCAGCTTCTAGTTCTGTTGATCTGCTCTACTATGCTCCTGGTTTCTAATTCATTGATCTCTGCTCTAATCTTGGTCAACAGCTTCCTTGTGCATGGATTAGGCCAGTCCCTCTGTTGCTGTTCCAGCTTCTTGAGGTGAGAATATAAAAACTGCATTTTAGATTTTTCTATTCTTTTGAGTGAGGCTTGGATGGCTATGTATTTCCCCCTTAGGACTGCCTTTGCAGTATCCCAAAGGTTTTGGACCATTGCATTTTCATTCTCGTTGGTCTCCATAAATTGTTTATATTGATTTTTGATTTCCTGGTTTATCAAATCATTCCTGAGCAGGATGGTTCTTAGTCTCCAAGTGTTTGAGTCTCTTCCACATTTTTCCTTGTGGTTGAGTTACAATTTCAAAGCTTTGTGGTCTAAGAATATGCAGGGAATAATTTCAGTCTTTTGGTATCGGTTGAGACCTGTTTTGTGTCCCAGAACATGGTCTATTCTTGAGAATGTTCCATGGGCATTAGAATAGAATGAGTATTCTTTGGTTCTGGGGTGTAGTGTTCTATAAATATCTATGAGGTCCAACTCGTCGAGTATGGCATTCAAAGCCTTTGTATCTTTACTGAGTTTTTGCCAGGGTGTTCTGTCTATTTCTGATAATGGGGTGTTGAGGTCCCCTACTATTAATGTATTTTTATGTATATGTCTCTTTATTCTGGTTAAGAGTTGGCGTGTGTATCTTGCTTCTCCCCTGTTGGGGGCATATATATTTATAATTGTCATCTCCAATTGTTGGATACATCCTTTAAGAATAATATAGTGCCCTTCTGTGTCTCTAACTATAGTCTCTAGTTTAAAATCCAATCTATCTCATATGAGATTTGCTACCCCAGCTTTTTTTTGAGGTCCATTTGCATGAAAGATGGTACTCCATCCCTTTACTTTCAGTCTGAATGTATCTTTGGGTTCAAAATAAGTCTCTTGTAGACAGCAAATGGATGGGTCCTGTCTTTTTATCCAATATGCAACCCTGTGGCTTTTTATGGGAGCATTCAGGCCATTTACATTGAGACTGAGTATTGAGAGATATGATTTTAATGGTGCCATGTTGCTAGTAAAGTCTTCATTTCTATAGATTGTTACTTTCTGTTCTGTATCCCTCTTGGGGCCTTTTTACCTTTTTAGAACCCTCCTTAATATATCCTGTAGGGCTGGTTTCGTGGTTACAAAATTGGTCAATGACTGGCGATTCTGGAAGGTCTTTATTTCTCCATCAATTCTGAATGGCAGCCTTGCTGGTAAAGGATCCTTGGCTGCATGTTTTTCTCTGAAAGAGCTTTAAAAATGCCCCCCCGCCAACCCTTTCTCTCATTCCAGGTCTGTGTAGACAGGTCTGAAGTAATTCTGATAACTTTGCCTTGGTATGTGAGAAATTTCTTTGCCCTGGCCACTTTCAATACTGTATCCTTGGATCTAACATTTGCGAATTGCACTATGACGTGACGTGGCGTAATTTGTCATGGTTGAGCTTGGGAGGGGTCCTCTCTGCCTCTTGGACACGAATGCTTGTTTCCTTTGCTAGATTAGGGAAGCTTTCAGCTACAATTTGTTCAAATATCTCTTCCGGACCTCTGTTTTTCTTCACCCCCTCGGGGATGGGGATGATTCTGACATTGGATCGTTTCATTGAGTCAGTGATCTCCGGTAACCTACATTCGTGGGTGTGGATTTTTTTAAGTCCAGCTTCTATTTTAGCTTTTTCTTCTACTAACCCCTCCTCCAATTCGCTAATATGTTCTTCTGCCTCAGTGACCCTGGCCGTCAAAGCCTCTAGTTTTGACTGCATTTGTCTCATAGAATTTTTAATTTCTGCCAGGTTCACTCTCACTTCCACCCTTAGAGATTCTGTATTTTTATTAACATTTTCTTTAATACTTTTTTCAAGTCTACACATCATCTTGACCATTGTTACTCTGAATTCCATTTCTGATAATTTGGTTATATCCATATCCATTAGTTTTGTGGCAGAGATCACAGACTCATTGTCTTTTCCTTGCTGGGGGGGATTTCTCCTTCTCGTCAATCTGATGAGGAGAGATTGTGGGGTTGTCCAGAGCCCAAATTATTGACCAGAACCCAGGCCATGTGCCCTTGTTTTATGGGGATCTTAGGGATGTGGGCTTCTTGATTTTTCAGCTGGCCTTCTTGGGGAGGGCCTGCCGTGCCAATACTCTAGCAACCCTGTTTGGGTAGAGTCTCCGTGTCCCCTTTGAGGGGGGATGGGGATGGGCACACTGTGAACGGTATTTCCAGGCTTTTGTTCTCTGGTGGCTTTCCCTGGCTGTTTGCTGTGCCTCTTCTGAGATTCAGAGCAGCAGTGGCCGAATCTCAGCCTCTGTCTCAGAACAGAGGGATCACGGACCATTCTCCACTGATGTTCTGGCCACTTTAACTCTGTTTCTGTTGTTGCTGCTCAACCCTGCAGTGTCCTGGGATGTGCGCCCCACACCCGGCGTCCCAGCCCTCACTTCCAGTGAGAGCGCGTCTCTGTCCTTTGTGTTTCTAACACCGCCAGCCGCCAGCTGCCAGCCGCCCCCGTGCTCCGGAGCTCCCGGTCTCAGTCTGGTTCCAGTGAGCACACCGGAGCACCGTGAAAAGTCTGGTGGCGCAGCTGCTTCCCGCTCACGGTCCCAGTCGGTTCTCCTGTGGGTGCCGGTCCGCGAGTCCGACCGCTCCCCTGTGCAAGTGGCTACCGCTTCCCGGCACCCGAACTGTGCGGCTCCCTCCCCCTTCCGTTTATCTTCTGATATCTGTGTGTTTTTTCATGGTTCCCTGCTTCATACCTCAATACTCAGTGCTGGAGATATTCATTTGCAGAGATCCAGATGTATCTTCCTGCGTATCAGGCTATTTCCGTGGATGTTCAGGCTGGTCTGGTACCTATCAACTTGACTCAGGGGACCGGCTGAAAAAGGGGTCCCTTACTCCTCTGCCATCTTCCTATCCAACCTATACATCACTCATCATCAGGGAAATGCATATCGAAACAAAATGAGTTATCACTTCACACTGAGGGGGGAGAGATGAGGCGGTGGGATAGGGAGCAGGGGCTGACTTGGTGTTGCGGCTGCAGCTTCCTTCCACCCCTGGCCACCGAGCTCTAGGTTCATTTTTAATGGCATTATTTACTATTTTTTTTCCTGGCTATTGAATTGTATGAGTTCCTTATACATTTTGTATGTCAATATTTTATCAGATATATAGTTTACAAATATTTTTGACAGGTTGGCTTTTCATTTTATTGATGGTCTCATTTGCCTTGCAGAAGCTTATTAGTTTGATGTGGCCTCACTTGATTATTTTTGCTTTGTTGCCTTTGATTTTGGTGTCAAATAAAAAAGAAAAAATCACTGACAGGATGAATGCCAAGGAACTTTTCCCCCTCCTATGTTTTCTTCTGGGAGTTTTACAATTTTTGTTGTTACATACAAGTCTTTTGAGTTGATTCTTGGGTATGATGTAAGTTAGTGCTTCAGTTTCATTCTTTTGTATATGACTGTCACTTATGGAAGATACTATCCTTCCATTGTATCATTTTGGCATCTTTGCTGAAATTAATTGGCCATATATGCTTATATTTATTTCTGGGCTCTGTATTCTCTTTCATTGATCTATGTGTCTGGTTTTATGCCAATACCATACTGTTTTGATTATTACAGCTTTGTAATGTGGTTTTAAATCAGGAAGTATGATGCCTCCCTCCAGCTTTGTTCTTTTTTTTTTTTTTTTAGATTTTTATTTTCTTTATTTGACAGAGAGACAGCCAGCGAGAGAGGGAACACAAGCAGGGGGAGTGGGAGAGGAAGAAGCAGCCTCCTAGTGGAGAAGCCTGACATGGGGCTTGATCCCAGAACACCAGGATCACGCCCTGAGCTGAAGGCAGACGCTTGACTACACCACCCAGGCGCCCCCACCCCCAGCTTTGTTCTTTCTAAAAATTGTTTTGGCTATTTGGAGTCTTCTTTGGTTCCATATGAGTGTTAGGATAATTTATTATATTTCTATGAAAAATACTGCTGGGATTTTGTTAGACATTGCATTGAATCTGTAGATCACTTTAGGTACTATGGACATTTTAACAATTTTAATTCTTCCAAACCATGAACACAGTATATCTTTCCATTTATTTGTGACTTCCTCAATTTTTTCATCAGCATTTTATAGTTTTCAGCATACATATCTTTCACACCCTTCTCTTGGTTAAATTTATTCCTAAAGATTTTATTCCTTTTGATGCTATTGCAAATGAATTGTTTTCTTAATTTCTTTTTCTGATAATTTGTTGTTAGTGTATAAAAATGTAACTGATTTTTGTATATTGAATATGTATCTTGTAACTTTACTGAATTCCTTAATTAGTTCTAATGTTTTGACAGTTTTTTTTTTTTTGGTTGGAATTTTTAGGGTTTTCTAGATATAACTTCATGTCATCTGCAAAAGGGGTAATTTTATTTTTACTTTCTGATTTGTATACCTTTATTTCTTTTTCTTGCCTAATTGCTCTGACTAGGACTTTCAGCCCTAGGTTGAATGAAAGTGGTGAGAATGGGTATCCTTGTCTTGTTTCTGATCTTACAGGAAAAACTTTCAGGTTTTCACAGTTGAATATGATGTTAGCTGTGCATTTGTCATATATGGTCGTTATTAGTTTGAGGTATATTCCATCAATACCTAATTGTTGAGAGCTTTTATATGAAAGGATGTTTAATATTTTCAAATTCTTTTTCTGTATCTTTTGGGGCAATTATATGATTTTTATCCTTCATTTTGTTAATGTGATTTAGCACTTCGTAGTTTCTGTAATGTAAATACTTCCACCATAGCTGATTTCAAGCTGTTAGCAGTTTATTGACTGGCCTGCAAAACACCTGAAAATTTGGCCTTTAGCTCTTGTAAATCACTATGAGATTACCGATCAACTACCACACATACTGGAATGGGATTTCTCTTAAAACAAACAAACAAACAACAATAATACAAAACATAGGGAAGGTCTCTGGCTTGATTTGAGGGATTTGCTATCATTTTAGCTCAATTACCGTGGCTAGGCATGTGGGTAACTACTCATCTTGGGTCTTGTACCTTCCCCTTACTGGCTAGAAGGTGTTTTGGTTTGCTTGGGCTGTTATAACAAAAACACAAAAAGCATAGACTGGTAGTTTAAACCATAATTTATTTCTACAATTCTGGAGTCTGGAAGTTCTAGTTTAGGGTGCCAGCATGGTTGGATTCCAATAAGGGCCTGCATCCTAGTTTGCAGAGACTTGTCTTTTCACTGTTTCCTCACATAGTGGAAAGAGAAATATCATTCCTCTTGTGTCTTATAAGAATAAGGGCATTAATCCCATTCATGAGCGCTCCATCCTCATGATCTAATACTTCCCAAGGGCCCCACCTTTAAATACCATTACACTGAGGATTAAGCTTTACCATATGGATTTTGGTGGGACACAAACCTTCAGTCCATAGAGGTAAGTACTCAGTGGCAACTGCAGCAGATTCACATACCTGATAACAGTGAGAAACAGTTCCTTGAATGTTCAGAAGAAGAATAATTAGATTGGACAGACAAAATCTGATAATGTGCTGTATAATCCCAGAGAGAAATACAAAATATACAAATATACAGTTATCAAGAATATATAAGTATGACCATAATAATTGCAAAGAAGAATTGGGGGAAGGTATTTTAAGAATCTGTTTCTTAGTATAGAAAACAGGAGAAAATAGAAGGACATTTAACTAAATGAATTAAATTTTTAAAAACTTTGAGCAGAGTTTGTTCTTTTAAAGTGTGGATAGGGGTGCTTGGGTGGCTCAGTTGTTAAGCATCTGCCTTCTGCTCAGGTCATGATCCCAGGATCCTGGTATCAAGCACTGCTTCGGGCTCCCTGCTCAGTGGGAAGCCTGCTTCTCCCTCTCCTACTCTTCCTGCTTGTGTTCCCTCTCTCACTGTATCTCTGTCAAAGAAATAAAATCTTAAAAAAAAATTAAAGTGTGAATATAGACCCAGTGTTTTCTTCTCATGAAAATGACACCAGGGAAAGCATACAGAATAGAAATACACATTAAATACATTGCTTGTAGACTGCCTAAGTTGTGAATATGAGTTTTTCAATTAACACAAACACAGGTATATTTTATTTTAATTTAATTTTTTAAAAATTTAAATTCAATTAATTAACATATAATGTACTATTAGTGTCTGAGGTAGAGGTCAGTGATTCATCAGTCTTTTTCTTTTTAAGATTTTATTTATTTCTTTGACAGAGAGACAGCACAAGCAGGTGGAGTGGTAGGCAGAGGGAGAGGGAGAAACAGGTTCCCTGCTAAGCAGAGAGCCCAACATGGGGTTCAAGCCCAGGACCCAGGGATCATGACCTTAGCCCAAGGTAGATGCTTAAATGACTGAGTCACACAGGTGCCCCTTTTTTTCTGTGTTTTTTTTTTCATCAGTCTTATATAATACCCAGTGCTCATTACACCACGTGCCCTCCTTAATGTCCATCACCAGTTACTCCATCCCCCACCCCCCTCACCTCCAGCAACCCTCAGTTTGTTTCCTATAATTAAGAGTTTCTTGTGGTTTGTCTCCCTCTCTGATTTCATCCTGTTTTATTTTTTCCTCTCTTCCCCTATTATCCTCTGTTTTGTTTCTTAAGTTCCACATTAGTGAGATTATACAATAAGTATCTTTCTCTGATTCACTTATTTCACTTAGCAAAATACCCTCTAGTTCCATCCACATCATTACAAATGGCAAGATGTCATTTTTTTTTTTTTTGATGGCTGAGTAATGTTGCATTGAATATATCTACCACATCTTCTTTATCCATTCATCTGTCGATGGACATCTGCACTCTTTCCACAGTCTGGCTATTGTGGACATTGCTGCTATAAATATCAGGGCGGAGGTGCCCCTTCAGAACACTACATTTGTATCTTTGGGGTAAATAACCCATACTTCACTTGATGGGTCATAGGGTAGCTCTATTTTCAACTTTTTGAGGAACCTCCATACTGTTTTCCAAAGTGGCTATACCAGCTTGCATTCCCATCAACAGTGTAAGAGGTTTCCCCTTTCTCTGCATTCTCACCAACAACTGTCATTTCATGACTTTTTATATTTTAGCCATTCTGACTGGTGTGAGGTAGGATCTCATTGTGGTTTTGATTTCTATTTCCCTGATGTCGAGTGATGCTGAGCATTTTTTCATGTGTCTGTTGGCCATTTGTATGTCTTCTTGGGAGAAATGACATTCATGTCTTCTGCCCATTTCTTGATTGGATTATTTGTTCTTTGGGTATTGAGTTTAAGTTCTTTATAGATTTTGGATACTAGCCCTTTATCTGATAAGACATTTGCAAATATCTTCTCCCATTTTGTTGATTGTCTTTTGGTTTTGTCGACTGTATCCTTTGCTATGCAAAAACATTTTATCATAATGAAGTCCCAACAGTTCACTTTTGCATTTGTTTCCCTTGCCTTTGGAGATGTATCTAGCAAGCAGTTCCTGCAACCGAGGTCACAGAAGTTACTGCCTGTGTTCTCCTCTAGGATTTTTATGGATTCCTGTCTCACATTTAGGTCTTTCATCCATTTTGAGTCCATTTTTGTGTATGGTGTTAGGAAATGGCCCAGTGTCATTCTTCTGCATATGGCTGTCCAATTTTCCCCATACCATTTGTTGAAGAGACTGTCTTTTTTCCACTGGATATTCTTTCCTGTTTTGTTGAAGATTAGTAGACCAAGCAGTTGAGGGTTCATTTCTGAGTTCTCCATTCTGTGCCACTGATCTATGTGTCTGTTTTTGGGCCAGTACCATACTGTCTTGTAATAGAGCTTAAAGTATGGAATTGTGATGCCACCAGCCTGGCTTTTCTTTTTCAATATTCCTTTGGTTATTTGGGGTCTTTTCTGGTTCCTTATAAATTTTAGGATTATTTGTTTCAGCTCTGTGAAAAAAGTTGATTGTATTTTGATAGGGATTGCAGTGAAGGTATAGATTGCTCTAGGTAGCATAGACATTTTAACAATATTTGTTCTTCCAATCCATAAGCATGGAACATTTTTCCATTTCTTTGTGTTTTCCTCAATTTCTTTCATGGGTATTCTATAGTTTTCTGAGTACAGATCCTTTGCCTCTTTGGTTAGATTTATTCCTAGGTATCTCATGGTTTTGGGTGCAATTGTAAATGGGATCATCTCCTTAATTTCTCTTTCTTTTGTATCATTGTTGGTGTATAGAAATGGAACTGATTTCTGTGCATTGATTTTATGTCCTGCCACTTTGCTGAATTCCTGTATGAGTTCTAGCAATTTACGGGTAGAGTCTTTTGGTTTTCCACGTAAGAGTATCATGTCATCTGTGAAGAGTGAGAGTTTGACCTGTTCTTTGCTGATTTGCATGCCTTTTATTTCTTTTTGTTGTCTGATTGTTGAGGCTAGGACTTCTAGTACTATGCTGAATAACAGTGGTGAGAGTGGACATCCCTCCCATGTTCTTGACCTTAGAGGAAAAGTTCTCAGTGTTTCCTCATTGAGAATGATATTCACTGTGGTCTTTTCGTATATGGCTTTTATTATATTGAGGTATGTACCCTCTCTCCCTACACTGTGAAGAGTTTTAATCAAGAAAGGATGCTGTACTTTGTCAAATGCTTTTTCTACATCTATTAAGAGGATCATATGGTTCTTGTCCTTTCTTTTATTAATGTAGTCTATTACATTGATTGATTGGCAGATGTTGAACCACCCTTGCAGCCCAGGAATAAATCCAGTTTAGTCATGGTGAATAATCCTTTTAATGTATTGTTGAATCCTGTTGGCTAGTATTTTGGTGAGAATTTTTGTATTCATGTTCATCAGGGATATTCGTCTGTAATTCCCCTTTTTGGTGGGGTCTCTGTCTGGTTTTGGGATCAAGGTGATGCTGCCCTCATAGAGAGAGTTTGAAAGTTTTGCTTCCATGTCTATTTTTTGAAACAGCTTCAGAAGAATAGGCATTCATTCTTCTTTAAATGTTTGGTAGAATTCCCCAGGGAAGTCATCTGGCCCTGGACTCTTGTTAGGAAATTTTTGATTACTGCTTCAATTTCCTTGCTGGTAATGGGTCTGTTTGGGTTTTCTATTTCTTCCTGTTTCAGTTTTGGTAGTTTATACACCTCTAGGAATGCATCCATTTCTTCCAGATTGCTGAATTTGTTGGCATATAGTTGCTCATAATATGTTTTTATAATTGTTTACATTTCTTCAGTGTTGGGCATGATCTCTCCTCTTTCATTCATGATTTTATTTATTTGGGTCCTTTCTCTTTTCTTTTTGATAAGTCTGGTCATGGGTTTATCAATCTTCTTAATCCTTTGAAAAAAACCAGCTCCTGCTTTCATTGATCTGTTCTACTGTTCTTTTGGTTTCTATTTTATTGATTTTTGCTCTAATCTTTATTAATTCTCCTCTCCTGCTGTGGTTAGGCTCTATTTGCTGCTCTTTCTCCAGCTCCTTTAGGTGTAAGTTTAGAATGTGTATTTGAGACTTTTTTCGTTTCTTGAGAAAGGCTTATAATGCTATATATTTCCCTCTTAGGACTGCCATTGCTGAATCCCAAAAGTTTTGAACAGTTTTGTTTTCATTTTTATTTGTTTCCATAGATTTTTAAAATTCTTCTTTAATTTCTTGGTTTACCCATTCATTCTTTAGTAGGATTCTCTTAGCAGAATGTTCCGACTATATTTGTGAAGTCCGTTTGGTCCAGTGTGTCATTCAAAGCTCTTGTTTCTTTGTTGATCTTCTGCTCAGATGATCTACCCATTGCAGTGAGTGGGTTGTTAAAGTCCCCTACCATTACTGTATTATTATCAATGTGTTTCTTCAATTTTGTTATTAATTGGTTTATATAACTGGCTGCTCCCATGTTAAGGTCATAAATATTTACAATTGTTAGATCTTATTGTTGGATAGACCCTTTAATTATGATATAGGGTTCTTCATGTTCTCTTGTTAGAGTCTTTGGTTTAAAATCTAATTTGTCTGATATAAGGATTGCAATCCTAGCTGTTTTTCTTTTTTTATGTCCATTAGCATGATAAATGATTCTCCACCCCCTCACTTTAAATCTGGAGGTGTCTTAGGATCTAAAATGAGTCTTGCAGACAGCATATCTATGTTATGGGTCTTGCTTTTTTATCCCATCTGATACTCTATTTCTTTTGATTGGGGCATTTAGCCCATTTACATTTAGAGTAACTATTGAAAGGTATAAATTTAATGTCGTATTACCTGTAAAGTCACTGTTTCTGTATATTGTCCCTTTTCCTTTCTGGTCTATGTTACTTTTGGGCTCTCTCTTCACTTAAAGGATCCCTTTTAATATTTCTTGCAGGGCTGGTTTAGTGATCACAAATTCTTTTAGTTTCTGTTTGTCCTGGAAGATTTTATCTCTCCTTCTATTTTGAAAGACATCCTAGCTGGATAAAGTATTCTTGGCTGCATATTTTTCACATTTAGCACCCTGAATATATCATGCCAGTCTTTTCTGGCCTTCCAGGTCTCTCTGGTTAGGTCTGCTGCCAATCTGTTTCTACCACTGTAGGTTACAGACCTCTTGTCCTGTGCTGCTTTCAGGATTTTCTCTTTGTCTCTGAGATTTGCAAGATTCACTATTATATGTTGGGTTGTTGACCTATTTTTATCAATTTTGAGGGGATTCTCTGAGACTCCTGGACTTGGATGCCTGTTTCCTTCCTCAGATTAGGAAAGATCTCTGCTATAATTTGCTCCAATATACCTTTGCTGCTCTCTCTCTCTTCTTCTGGGATCCCAATTATTCTAATACTGTTTTACTTTATGGTATCACTTATCTCTTGAATTCTCCCCCTTGTGATCCAGTAGTTGTTTATCTCTTTTTCTCAGCTTCTATCATTTTGTCTTCTATATCACTCATTCTCTCTTCTGCCTCATTTATCCTAGAAGTTAGAGCCTCCATTTTTTATTGCATCTTATTAATAGCCTTTTTTAAATTTCAACTTGGTTAGATTTTAGTTCTTTTAGGTCTCCAGAAAGGGATTCTCTAGTGTCTTCTATGCTTTTTTCAAGCCCAGCTAGTATCTTTATAGTTGTTATTCTGAACTCTATTTCCAATGTCTTACTTATATCCATATTGATTATGTCCCTGACATTCAGTACTGCCTCTTATTCTCTTTTTTGAGGTGAGTTTTTCCATCTTGTCATTCTGTCCAGAGAAGAATAGATAAACGAGAGAACAAAATACTAAACTGGCAACAACAACCCCAGAGAAATATGCACTTAACAAATCAGAAGAGACCCAAAACAGAAAAAAAAATAAATTAAAAAAAAAGAGAGTAAGAAAATACTCAGACAGGTGAACAGAATAGAGCAATATACAAGATTCTGTGTACTTGGTCTGTTTGTTAGAAAACTAGATCCTAAAAATGTAAAGAAAGAAAACTTATATATGTACAAAAACAAAATCAAATACAATGAAAGGATAGAATGTATCTGTAAAAATGAAAATTAAAAGAAAAAAAGAGAAAAAATAAAAAGAAAGAAGGAATATAAACAGACAGGTTGAACAGAAAGACCAATACACTATATCCTGAGTGTATTTTGTTTGGTTTGTTAGAAGAAACTGCATCTCAAAATTGTAAAGAAAGAAAAAATTTTATATATACAAAAATAAAATCAAATACATTGAAAGGATAGAATGTAACTGTAAAGATTAAAATTAAAAAAGACTTGAAGAAGAAGAAGAAGAAAAAGAAGAAGAAGGAGAAAGAGAGTAAGATCAGACAGGTGAACAGAACAGAGCCATACACTAGATTCTGGGTGTATTTTGGTCTGTTTGTTAGAAACTACATCCCAAAACTGTGGAGAAAGATAAACATATATATACAAAAATAAAATTAAATAAATGAAAGTGTAGAAAGTAACTGTAAAACTGAAAATTAAAAAATATTTTTTAAAAAGAGTTGATAAAATAAGAAATTGGTTGAAAAAGGAAAGAGAATAAAAATTAAAATTGAAAGACTAAAGAATCAAGGGGGGAAAAAAAACAAGCATGAATTCTATATACTATTTTCCCCTAGCACTGGAGTTTTGCAGGTCTGTGTGATCCACAAACTTGGTCTTGGCTGGATGTTCTTGCTGATCTTCTGGGGCAGGGGCCTGTTTGCATTGATTCTCAAGTGTATTTGCCCCAGGCAGGATTTCACTGCTAAGTAATCTGCTCTGGATTGCTCTATGTGGCTTTTGTTCCCTGAAGGCTTTCTGCTCTACTTTAGAGGATGAGAATGAAAATAGCAGCCTCACATTCTGCAGACCCAGAGCTGAAAGCTCAGGGCCCCACACCTCAGTGAGCCCTCAGAGAAAAGCAGTCAATCACTTCTGTAACCCTTGTCTCTGTCCAAAATCTGTGCTCACCCAGCCTATGACTGAGCATTTCTATTTTAGGCACACAGCACTGTTTTGAGTCTCCAAGCCCTGCAAACTCTTGCAGCACACACCAGGCCACTCCTTCCGGGGGAAGGAAGGAGGTCTCACCGGGGTTCTGCCACTTGCTGGGCCCCTTCTTGGAAAGCAGTACCCCAACTGTGCTGGGATTACCAGTATATGGGAACCCTGAGCTGAGAGCCCACTCCTGGGCTTGCTAATTGCCGCTGGTTTCCCCCTCTATGATGCCTGGGAACTCGGCCACATTCGGGCACCCCCAGTCTTCCTGTGACCCTGGGGATCCTGAGAACACACTGTCCCACCTGGGATTCCATACTGCTTCACCACATGAGTGCCTTTCAGGCAGGGACGTCCCTCACCAGAGCAGAATTCCAAAAATTCAGATTTTGTGCTCCACTACTATTATCACTCTTGGTAGCTGGCTTATGTAGGCACCCTCCCCTCGGTGTTTATCTTCCCATATATCACCTCAGATTCACTTCTCCGCACCTCCTACCTTGAAGAAAATGGTTGCTTTTCTATTTGTAGAGCTGCAGCTACTCTTTTCTTACATCTCCGGTTGAGTTTGCAGGTGTTCAGAGTGATCCGATAGCTATCTAGCTGAATTCCTGGGACCAGATGACACTTAGGTCTACTGCCTCTGCACCATCTCCGACTCCCACAGTGTATTTTAAATGCTTTGTCCCCTGACGTTCTGTCACGATAGGCTCTACCTTCGATGCTCTGTTTTGATCATTTTTTTGGCTCCAGAAAGGATTTTCTTTTTTGTTCTGTTATCCTATATTTTGTTTCTTTGATGTAGGGCTTGACTTCTATGTTGCAAAAGCACACTTCCCAAGTTTTAGAAAAAACAAACAATGCTCAACACCTACACATTTAGCCTCATTCAACAATTTATTTGCTTACAATAACTCCAAAGCCAGTTGAGATGCCTTGCTTCCTCTATTCGTCAAGGTGATTGTCAACAGAAAAGGAGGAAAATAACAAAGAAGCTAACTTCAGAAGCTCTTAAAAAAAAAAACCTCTAAAAAAATGCTTTAGAAAGCATTTGCAATTTAGAATGCATTTTAAATTATCCTGGTAGAATGTCCAGTGTTTCTTGTATCATGCATTGCGGGTCAAAGAATATGAAGAACATTATTGAGCATTTTCTTTCCTGTGTGTGTGTGTGTGTGTGTGTGTGTGTGTGTGTGTGTGTGAGCTTGAGTTTGGACTGCTCTGAAAATCTTTGCTGGCACCCAAAGTAGAGAAAAAGCAAAGATGTTCATTGCATTGTTATTTATAAAAGAAAACAATTGCAAACAACTTAAATATACAAATATATAGGATGTTTTAGTAAATTATGATGTATCCACTGAATAAAAATTAGGCAGACACTTAAAGCAGTATTTCTGAAAATTTAAAAAATAATTAATAAATACTGTTTTATATTGAGTAAAACAAATCACTCAATGTATATGAATGGTCATAATAGTTTTATTATTAGTATCCAAAAACCAGGAAATAATCCAAATGTTTCTTAGAATGTGAATGGATAAACCAATTTGTGGTAGATTCATATAATAGAATAATAAAAATAATAAAAAGACCAAACTACTAATATGTGAACAAATCTCAAAAGTGTTGTGTTGAGCAAATAAAAGCCAGCCAAAAAAATTATATAGTCTGTTTCCTGAATAGGCAAAACTAACCAAAGGGAACAACCAACAGATCAGTGCTATGTGAAGCATCAGTTAAGAGGGACCTACTGCAAAGGGACTATGTCGGGTAGTATAAATGTTCTATGTCTTGATACTGATGGTGGTATTATTTGTCAAAATCATCAAATTATATACTTAAATTTTATGCATTTTATTATATAATTATCCCCAATGTTGATTTAAAACTAATATGTCAATTCAATTATGTGAAATAAATAAGAAACTATGCATAGAAAAATACTATGAGGAATATTAATTAGTGTTAAAACATTTACATTCATTATATCTAGGTATGGAATTAGTAATTTTTTCTCCTACTTGGCTGTTCTATTAAATCTCTACTAGACGCATATATTATATTTTCAATTTTATATATCTATATAGTATATCTATCTATCCATCTATCCACCTGGTTTTTTGTCCATTTATTTCCCACCCACCCATCCACCTACCTTCTTTTAACTTCTTAAATTATTACTGTCATGTGGAACTGCAGCAACAGATATACACTTAAATATATAATTTTTTAAAGTGTGCTTTAAGGACCCTAGCATTATAAACATCTTGCTTTTGATGAGTTAACTTGAGGATGCCTTCTTGATTAGTTTTGTTGGTATACCTTCTTCTGCCCCTCCCTGATTTGGGCAGTCAGTCCAGAGAAAATTAATAAAATTGTTGATGTCTTTAAAAAGAGTAAGGCTCATTGACTATTTATAATGCTTTGATCATTCATTTTGTCAGGATCAAAGAATAGGTACTATTGATTACCTAGTGTTCTATGTATGACAGCTTGTATGACAAAAAGATTACTGGTATTGACTGTTGTCTCTGGAATCTCAATGAAAATGGAGGTGATTCTCCTGGGAGGTTGCCTTTCTGAGCAAAAGCAGCAATAACATCAACTACAATAATGAAAAAAAAAAGGATGTAAAAGAATGATAATATTAATAATAAAATGTCTTGGTACTTAAGCTTTTACAAGGCACTTTTACCCATAATAATTTCTGTGAGGTAACAATCCTATGAGGTATGTAGGAGAAAATTATAGCCCTGCTTTTCAGATAAAGACACTGAAGCTTTGGAGAATGGTCACACACTTAAATGACAGAGCCACCATGCAAGTCCAGGACTCCTCAAGTATTATTGCCTCTATTTCCTTCAGTGAATTTTTAAATATCCCCATTTTTCTATCCCCAGATTGCCATTCATGGAAACTTTCCCTTCTTCTGGGTTGAATAAACAGGAAAAGGTCTTTTTTAGTAAATCTGGTTGTTACTATTATTGAAGACTTTCTCTGTTTTGCTCTTCTTTTGAAGGTGGGGAGAGTGAAGTGCCTCTTATAGCTTACAAGTATTTTGGGGCCACATGCATACAGTTCACTAAAATTTGAAGACATGGGTACATAAAGACAGCAAAATTGGTTTCACCATGTTTTTCTTCTCTGGCCTAAGTGTCAATATTCTGGATCCAACAAAAACCTGCCTGATTTGTGAATGTGGATTATTGGCAAATGAGTAGAAATAGTGGTAATGCAGCTATACACACAGACAATTTTGATGAAGTTACTTAAACCAAAGCATTTCCTGATTTGGATAAACAAATAAATTTTCATTCTTGGCTCTACAACTTACTCTGTAATCAATCAGTTTTAGGATACAGAAGGTTTCTTCCACAAAACCTTTTGTTCCCCAGGAAAATGCTTTTGGTTGCCAGATAAATTAGTGCCAAAAATTCATATTTACCAAAACATTTGTTTTATAGATTTCATGTTTACATATCCAGAAACATGATTACTTTTCTTACTGGCATGAGCACTTCTTTCTCATTTAAAACAAAAACAAAAACAAACTTTTATCTGAGTTCCCCATAAGAAAGCAATTGAGAACATTTCAAAGAAGGTAGTTACTTTTTCACTATTATATAGGCTAAAATGCAATGAAATACCAGTGCTATTTAGCAGAGTGGAATCCTAACCCAACTCATGTAGGTTTATGATTTTAATTAACTAACTTCACTTTTCCAAAAATAATGAAATCAAAGGAGCCAAAATCATTTGATGAAGAGAAGAAAATAATATTTTTGAATCATTAAAGAAAGCCAAGAGAAACTGCCTATGTACAATTGGCTTAATCTAAGAGTTAATCTTTTTCTGCCTGAGGTTTCACTGAACAGATATTCCATTTTTCTCATTTTTCTTATCTTCTTGATATATGGTTTAAAAACATCCAGGGGAAAATTTAAAATTTCATGAAGGATAATGGTTTAGGACCCTTTTTATATCTTCCAGAATTTTCTTCTTCAGGCAGATTATTCAATAGGAATTCATGTTTGAAAATACTTGTAAACCCTGAGAATCCACGTGCTTAAAAATAAGGAACTAGTTCAAACAAAGTGTAGAACACAATAGACTCTAGGGAGAAAGGTTGTTTGCAATGTAGTTGCTCTGAGTTTTGAAATAATTTTTTTGACCCCTGCTTTTTTATTGTACATAGGGGCGATTCCTATAAATCACATTAACTCCTTTTATTTTTAATTCCAAATTTAATTATTGAATCGTTCATATTTTACTTGCTTAAGGTAGTCAAAGGGAAGTTCATCCAACATGCACTTTCTTCTGCCTACCTGCATTGTTATTATAATGGAAAACTGGAGTAAAAGGTAGAAATGCAGAAAGAACAGGACAAGAACCTGGTTATCAGCATGGTGACTAAGGCCATAGTCAGACCAGTTGGAAGTATGCTAATGAAGAATTTACTTTCATTCATTCATTCATTCATTCATCTGTACCTGGCACTTAAAATTATTAAAAACAGAATACTGCTGTTTTGCAAATGACAAGATCTGGCTCTTGTGTCAGTTGTTAAAATTATTAGTTAGAAAACTGCTGTTTGGAGACTGACAAGGTCTGAGTCTCTCTATTGATATTTTCAGGTCATTCTCTGGTATTTTTTAATGTATTGGATAAATATCCAATCAATCAAGAAAATAGATCCCTTCTACCATCCCATGACCATCATCACAATCATCCTTAAATTTATTATGTATTAGGTATTGTTTAAAAACAAGTAGAGTGCTCCTTGCCACCCAACACCCTCTCCCCCAGGCTAAAAAGAACACCTAATCAATGTAAGAATGGGCTGCTTTCATACAAGCAGGCTGGGTACGTTTCTGAAATCCAAAGGCAGTTTGTGGGTGGGTAAATATTGTTGGGGCTCGAGAATGGAGGGTCCTGTTCAAGGTGTGCAGGTTCTGATTTCTGCCTGATATACTCTTATAGAACAGATCTCTCCCTCTCTTCCTGCCCACACCTCTGTCCTTCCAAGAGAGAAAGTGTAGCTCAATTATTAAGAACATGGGCTCCGGTGGCGGGGGGGGGGAGGAATGTGGACTCTGGAGTCAGAAAAGCCTGGGTTTCATTAATTTCCAGTCTCTGCCACTTAATTGCATTAGCTTGGATATGTTACTTTAATTTTCTAAATTAATGTCTAGTATGTAAAATGGGAATAACAATAGTACCTGCCTTAAAGTGTTATTATAACAAGATGCCTAGCGTAAACATGCTTGGAATGATTATTGTGAAAAATTTACCTTTTATATCCTAAAAAGTATATATAGATAGATAGATGATAGATAGACAGATGATATAGATATAGATATTTCTCTATATAGATACAGATATCAATATAGATATATCTCTATATATTGACATAGAGATAGAGATATATCTCTATATATTGATGTGTATATCTATAGAGACATATCTATATCAGTATATAGATATATGTACATATGCACACTAAATGTATATGTATAATTTGTAAATGGAACCATATTGTTTTTATTAAGTGATCATTGCAGTAACATTCAAATAATACAGAGAAATTAATTTATATGATGTCTGCACAAAGATCAGAAATGGATGAGAAAAAGCTCTAATCATTACCAGAGGAAACTGAATGAGGCCACTGGACTCTCTGCTTCCAGTCACTTCACAAATAAGAGGGACCTCTGGGGACCTGCAGTGTGAGAAATGGACAAATATAACAAAGGCGTACAGAAGCTAATTTATTATAATAAAGTATGAGTGCTGTTTGTAACGTAGGTCTGTTGCCAGACCCCATTTTCTGATGACTACATAATTGTTCACAGCATTGTTTGAGAATTATTTAAGGATCCATGGAATCCTGACGAGTCTGTGAAAATCTCTAGATTAAAGAACTGCCAGAGGGCCACTCCCTAGGATCCTAGATAATATCAGAGCTTTTGAAATATTTTCATCAAAGTTATCACTAACTAAAATGCAAGGGATTTTTCCCCCAGGTTTTTATGATATATCATAATTTTCTCTCATGGACTTTTTCTGTTCCTTTCCCACTTAGGAGTTTGTCCCCATCCTTTGCCTATCGAAACATCCACAAACTGTGGAGTGTATACACTGTTCAAAAGAAGGCTAGGGAAAGGACTCACCTCTCTAATCATGTACCAGAAGTGGGCCCCTGTAGACTGCAAAAGAAAAGGCTGATCTTAGTACCTCTGTCTCTGTCTACATGTAGAGCCCTGGTTTAATGGAGGGAGAGCTCAGTGTCAAGACTGTTTCTTTGTTTGATATAAAAAGAATTGTTAGATAAGAATGGTGACACTTACACTGAGGTGGGAAAATTTCTCAAATGACAGTGAAACCACTGCAGTGCATACATACTAGATACTCAATGAATATTTTTTGAATAGACTAATGAATAATGAAAATTCATGGAGTCTTGCCTCAACTGTTCTCCTGAGTCTTAGGTTCCTTATCTATATGGAAGTTGGACCAGATCAGACTTATACAAAGTTTTTTGGGGTGAGAAAGTTCTGTTCTTATCTCACATGTTACCAGATGAAAAGGGGTTGATTGGCCACCACCCCCACCCCCACACACACACAGGGACGTTCTCAAAAGTGGCACCAAATACTCAGTAATCTCCTTCTTCTTCTTCTTTGGTGCAAAAAGGTGGTTTATGAAAGCACGGGGACAGGACCCGTGGGCAGACAGAGCTGCACTGGGGTTGTGAAGAGCAATTGATTATATACTATGGGGCTGGGGGAGGTAAGGAGAAAGGGAGGTTTCGAAAGGATTTTCATAGGCTAAAGAGGATCTACAAGCTACAGGAGGCCTTGCCATTGCCGAGTAAAGGTTGTTTTTCCCTCTAGCAAGGCATTAACATTAAGATGGTTGGCTCTACTCAGTCTTCATAATACATAGATTCTGTGTATCTATGTTCAGACAGGGGCCTGCCAGTTGTTAGGAAGACAGTGATTATTAGCAATGAGGAAGGAAGAAGAAAAAAAGAGAGCATGTTTTTCTCCCCAGGGGAAATGTCTTTGAGAAGCCAGGCAATGTGTAGGGCCTTAGTCCAGAGTGTTGTGACTCTGCAAAGGGCTAACATCCCAGCGGGAAGTCAAGGCAGAAGGCCAAGCAATATGGACCAGGCCCAGAATACAGAGGGAAAGAGAGGACTACCATTTGGTCAGGCCCCAGGTACCCAGCACTCACAACAGGCATACCAGATTCTGCATTTATGGCTAAAGAGCTATTTTCAGGCCCCTCCTGCTAGCAAAGCCATGACTCCTCACATTCTGCCTGCTTTGGTTCAGGAAGTAGGTGGGGTTTTCTGCAGGAATAATGGCATAGCCAAAAAGGGAGAGGGTAAATGGCTTTGACGGGCACAAACCAGCATCCTTACTACGGTACTGATTTGAAGTACTCTTATAAAATCCATTTGCAGGCAGTTGCATGGCCGGAAATAAAAGTGAAATGAAATGATGTTTTCTTCAGTCTAGATAACAGCATCGGTTTCCCTGAGACTTGCAAAATCACCTGCTGGGGATTTATGTCAATGTGTTCTCCTCCGCCATTAAACAGCAAAGAAAAAAAAATAGAATATAGAGGGCTTTTAAAAAATATTATTTTATTTCTGACCTGAGACATGCCCACAGTATCTAGAAGGATAACCGAGTGGCAGCCAGTTACAAAAGATCATGTATTAGTTCAATAGTCTAAAATATAGCTGGATCTAGCTGGATAAGGCACAAAATAATAAACATCTAGAGATACAATGAGATTTTAAACCTGAACAATGACTTCTACCATTGTATATTAGTGTGATTTTAAATCTCAGTTAAACTAAAGAGCCTACAATTGAGAAGCACCTGAGGAAATTTTTCCCTTGTGTAAGGGCAACTGAGGTACAAGCTTAGCTCCAATCTTAGGAATCCAAATCCCAGAGCCTTTGGTTGCATGTGGCAGATCAAGACGTCCCTCGGAAGGCCCTCGGGATATTTCTCAAGCTGGGAAGCTACTCTATAGGAACCGATGAGTGCAGATGCAAGGATGTCCTTGAGGTTTATATTTTATTTGATTCCCCACCGTGGCTGGAAGTGTGCCTAATGGTGGCAACTTCAGATACTAAGGCTGCCTTTGGGAGGGACAGGGTAAGGCAAAAGGGAGATGTGAGCCTGTTATAGCCTTTTCCAGTGTCTATTAAAGGCATCAGGGCAGAGGTGGCCGGAGGCTAGGTGTGTGGCAGGCTGAGTTCAGAGCAGGGTTAAAAAATTACTCCTATTTTCTTTCTCTTTATATTAGCCACTTCGGGCTGTCATGATACTATACCACCAACTATGTGGCTTAAATAACATACATTTATTTTCTCACAGTCCTGGGTGCTGGGAGTCAAAGATTAAAATGATGGATGACTCTGTTCCTGGTGCGAGCTCACTCAGTCCTTATATGGCCTTTCCTCTCTGCGTATATGGAGACGGAACTCTGGTGTCTCTTCTTCTTCTTGTAAGGACACCAGTCCTATAGGATCACGGCCCTACTCTTGTGACTCTTTTAATGACCTCCTTAAAGGCTTTATCTTTAAATGCAATCACATTGGGGATTAGGGCCTCAACATATGAATTTGGGGAGGGGGAGACAAAATTCAGTCCATGACACTCTCTAAATGAGTTTGTTTTTTGCAAAAGTAGTTGGGAGATGATGGCTGTGGAAAACTATAACTTAATTCTAAGAGGGTAAATCCCAAATGGAACTTGAAGGAAGAAATAATAATAATAAAATAATAATAATAGTAATATTTACATGTACAGTTATATTTTTCTCAAAACACCACCATACAGATTTTTTATTTTATTTTTATGACAACCATGAGAGGTAAGTTGGAAAAAACATTATTATCCCTGCTTCCCAGGCAAGAAACCTTAGTGGGTGATAGGGAGGATGTAAAGTGACTTCCTAACTATGCTTGAGAAATCAGGGAAGCTGGGATCTCCATACAGACGCTGCCATGTATCCTCCGGGCCTTTCTCCATCACTTGTCTTTGTTCTGCAAGCTGCTGGTAAAACACTTTTCAGTCCTACAATGACTCAACAGGACAAATATCTATAGCAGTCCCAGAAAGCAGCAGTTATTTAAAATAAGTGATATGAAGTCATGCCCCAAAAGGTTGAGGCTCTGTAAGTTATTTCATTCTTGGTGTAATTTCATTCTCAAAATATTTTCTGGGCATGGTTCCTCAAGTAAATGGAGGAAAAATACCCTGGAGGAAGATAAAACCTTTAGTGTGAAATCTGTCATATTTTTTTAAAGTAAAAATGAGCAAAGTTCAGACAGAAACAGGAAAATTGAGCACATGGGGTGAGGGTGAGAGCTTTCTTATAAGGAATCTTTAGATGATTGGTATCCCAACAGGACCATGCCAATAGGAAATGGTTTGGAATATTCCCAAAAACAAGGTGCAGCCTTTCTGGGATTTTATGGGAGATGCATCTGTGAAAACAGCTGCTTTCAGTTTTTTCCTAATCTCTAATCAGCATGATTGGTCCAGCCTTCTTCCACCCCTTCTCTCTCTCCTTCCTTGATCACTGAGCAGCACTTGTGGATAAACATACATGGACTCTAGAAAAAAGAAAATGAGGGAGATAAGCTAGTGGTTCTCTGGATGTTTGTGGCAGGGGCAACAGGAGGTTTCTTCTGGTTGTCAGCCCATATTCCTGTGATCTTATATCACAAACCTATAGATTCTGCTCTGTTACAATGGACTGGACTTATATTCTATTGCAATAGGTTCCTCTTTCCTTTCCTTAAATTTTTGTTTTATTTTGTTTTGCCTTGCTTTTATTTGTTTGTGGTTGATAAGAACACTTGGCAAACTGCCAGTTTAAGAATGATCCACCAACCCAACATTTGGGGCACTGAAATATTATCACTGGCAAGATTGCATGGGATCTGCATGCTGAGAACTGCATGTTGTTCAGCTCTGTATTATGTGAATATGTATGTATGGATTTGTCTTGGGTAGAGAAATCTGTGGAAAGGGGAGTTAGACTGTATTTTAAATCCATAGTTGTGGTTACTTTTCAAATAAGAGCATTCACCAGATCTACAATATCCTTGACAATTACATTTCACATTAAATTGTTACTCTATGTATAGGCTTGCTCAGAAATGGTCCACCTATATTACTTAGTTAAGTGCCATCTAGAAATAGAGCTGAGGGAAAAGAAGCTGAGTGAAAAATAAAAGCTACTATTTACTGAGCATCAGCTATGGGCCAGGTCCTTAGCTAGCCATTTTATATCCACTACCTCAAATCATGCTCACATTCATTCTGTTGGTGGACACTATCATCCTTGTTACACTAAAGAGAAAACTGAAGCTTAGATGGGCCAAACATCATGCTCAAGATTACCCAGTGTCTAGAAGCAGGACTTGGGACCTCCAAGGGCAGTCGTTTGGACCAGGCATTACACTTCTGCCCCCAGAAGTCCTTCTTTACCTTTCCAGTGCAGCATTTGCTGGTCTATGGTCATTCCATCAAGTGTGATCTTAACATTCCAGTAGCTTTGGGCAAGCGGTTTGTTCACACCGACTCCACTAACTGCCTTTGAAATACTTGTAACCTTTGTTCACCATTCCTACAATGCAAATGAAGTAATTAATCTGTAAAAGTCTTTGAAAAGCAAGCTGTAATTAAAATTTCAGACAGCTGCATTATACAGCAGTGCTCTGTCATTCTTATCCCAGAGCATGTGACCGGTAGGGAATGGCTGTCCTGGAATTGCAGATAAACTGTGCTTCTGAGAGTGGAATTGAAGTCCGTTATCAACTCTGAGAATACTCTGTTCATTGCCAGAAAGATTACAGATTGATTCTATCTGCCCTACAACCTACATTTTTCAACATTTTAAAATAACTTGTTACACAAACATGTAACAATATCTATGGAATGCCAAAAAAAAAAAAAAAGGGAAAGAAAATTACCCACAATCCTGAAACATTTTTTAAAAATCTATTTTCATTTCTCTCTATTCCCATCCAGCCCTGGTCCTTATATGTAATTTTTACAGTGTAAAGCTCTAGTAGTGGTATAATTTTGTATTCTACTTATATTTTTTCAATAAACATTAAAGTAGAAGCTTTTTCCATGTTTCAGACTCTTCAACTGTTATAGCTATGGAATGGCAGTGCCCATCTAGCCGAGGCCAGGCCATGGGCAGTGTCCAGGCCCCAGGAGGGCAATACAAATAGGTCGGGGGAAGGGCACTTTTTTCTTTTCTTCCCATTATGTTTTGATCTATTTATGTTGAGAAATATGACAATAGTTCATTCATTTTAACCTCTGAAGTAGTTCATAGTATGACTATACCACAGTTTATCCATACTCAGGGAAGAACCTGGGTAGACAGGGTGGACTGGGTCTGCCAAGGGAAATGATTCAGTACTCAGCGCCTGGATGAAGCATCACCTCCTGGAGTCTGAAAGCTTTGTAAAAGGGTGTTCCTATAGAGTTGAAGAGGGAAACAAAGGAAGCATCCCATAAGCAAGCCAGCTTGGGAGTCCAAGGTGGTGCTGTGGCAATAAAAGGAGGTGTTTTAAGAAGAGGGTGCAGGTAAAGCTGGGGTGAAGTTAATGTAGTGATTCCTAAGCCTTGAGGTCCATGCAAATCATTACAATCTAGAACAGTCATACATTATTTATTTATTTTATTGTATTGATTTATTTTTGGTATATCTGTGCTCCCCAAGCTCACTGCACCCTTGTTTCTTACCAAAACACTTTGATTATAAGATATTAAAAAACAGGGGCACCTGGGTGGCTCAGTTTATTGGGCATCCAACTCATGATTTCCACTTGGGTCCAGTCATGATCTCTGATCTTGGGTTTGTGGGATCAACCTGTGTTGGGCTCTGTGCTCATTGGGGAATCTGCTTCTCTCCCTCTGCCCCTCCCCCTGCTCACGCTCTCTCTCTCTAAAATAAATAACTCTTTAAAAAATATTTTAAAATATTCAAAGAATCATAAAGAATAGCATACCAAACACCCACATACTCAACCACTTAACCTGATCAAATTTTAAAATGTCATATTTGCTTGAGATACTTTCAAGCACTAAAACATCACAGATACAGTTGAATCTATCTGTATGCTCCTCCCTCCTCCGAGTCACCTCCCTCCATTCCAAAAGTAATTAATATTTGGAAGTTTCTATCTTTCCCATAGATGACGATTTTAGAATATAGTATGTATGTATCTAAATAATACATTATTTTGCAAATTTCATGCTATACACAAATAATATCATACCATATGTGTCCTTCTGCAACTTGCTTCTTTTGCTCCACATTCTGTTTTGATATTATAGCTATGATTCATTCATTTTAATTCTTGTGTAACTTTCTACTATATGAATATACTGTAGTCATCTTTTTCTTTTTTTTAGATGGACACAAGTTTTTTTGGGTTTTTGCTATTCACAACAATGTTATAATTAATTTTTTTTTTTGGTATGTCTCCTTGTGAACATATATGACCTAGCATTACTGGGCTAAAGCAATTATTTGATAGTGATAAACTGCTTTCCACAATGTTTGTATTCCTCCACATCCTCATCAATTCCTGGCATTAGCAACCTTTCAAACCTTTGCAGGCATGGTTGATGTGACATGGTATGCATATCATTTTGGTGTATCAACCAACATTTTCTCATTTAGTAGTAAGACTGAGCACCTTTTCATGAGTTTATTATCAATTCTGATGTCTTCTGTGAAGTCCTTATTTATATCTTCATTTTCCTTCTTTTCTATCAGGTTGTTTGATGTTTTTATAATTAATTAATAAGAGTTCCTAAATCTGAATAGTTGTTTTTATCAATTACAAGAATTATAAGTATCTCCTTTTGGTGTGTTCCTTGTCTTTGAATATTATAGAGACTTTGAGGAGAAATTCTGATGTCATCAACACTGGCAGTCTTTTTTTTTTTTTTTTTAATCACAGTTGTGTTTTAATGACTTAAGAACTTTTCTCTCTAACCTGGATCAGAAAACAATGTTTTCTTATATTTTCTTTTAAAAGCTTAAATGCTAGTCTTTTCATATTTAGATCTTTAATCCACCTGGAACTTAAATGTGTCCATGGTGTGAAATAGACTTTTAGCTCTTATTTTTTTCATGTAGATTGTCAATTTCACACCATCTACTACCCTGTGATCAGAGCTGTTACCCAATTCCACTAGTCCATTCTCCATTCATGCTTCAAAACCATACTTTCTTCATTACTAGAGCTTTAATATATGCCTTAATATCTGGCACAAAGTCTCCCCAATCCCCAACGTTGTTTCTCAAAATTATCTTAGTTTTTTTGTTTGTTTTTGATCTTTTGTTCTTCCACGTTAGTTTAGGGTCATGTGAATATAAACAACACTTGCCTCCTTCTTTCCAATTCTCATACCTCCTACTTCTTTAATTTATCTAACTAAATTGTCCAGGATTTCCTGTACAATATTGAATAAAATCATTAGTAGTGAACACCCTCATATTGGGACTGTGTCTAGAATTTTGGCATTGAGTATATGGTATTTAGTTTTCGTGTTTTTTTTTTTTGATTTTTTAATTTCTTTATTCGACAGAGATAGAGACAGCCAGCGAGAGAGGGAACACAAGCAGGGGGAGTGGGAGAGGAAGAAGCAGGCTCATAGAGGAAGAGCCTGATGTGGGGCTCGATCCCATAACACCGGGATCACGCCCTGAGCCGAAGGCAGACGCTTAACCGCTGTGCCACCCAGGTGCCCCGGTATTTAGTTTTTATCTGGTTAAAGATATTCTTTTCTAGTTTTAGTTTCCTTAGAGTTTCTTTTAATTAAATATAGATGTTGAATTATATTGAATGTCATTTATTTATTTATTATGGTAATTATTTGAAAATTTCTTTTAATTTCTATTAATTTATTTTTTGAAGTTGTATTAAATTTTATAATTAGGAAAAATCTATATCTGGAAATGTAGCATTTAGTATAATGCTAAATTCTCTTTGTTAATTTTTAAAAAGATTTTATTTATTTCTTTGTCGGAGAGAGAGAGAGCACAAGCAGGGGGAGCAGCAGGCAGAGGGAGAAGAAGGCTCCCTGCTGAGCAAGGAGCCCCAATGCAGGGCTGGATCCCAGGGTCCTGGGATCATGACCTGAGCTGAAGGCAGATGAGCCACCCAGGCATCCCTCTTTGTTAATTTTTTAATTACTTTCTTTATTTATAGTTGAGATTGGTCTCTAGGTTTTTTTTTGTTTAATATTGTGTTTTAATTTAATTTTATTTGTCTTTTACCATATTCGTCTAGTTTTGTTTTCAAAGTTATACAAGTCAGATAGCTTTCCCTATTTTTCTATATCTAATACAATTTTATAGAATTGAGATTTTTCTGTTGAAGGAAGGCTTAGTAAAGCATTACTAAAATTTTCAGAAGAAATTTTTAGGAGAAGAATGTATAATCAACTGGTCCAAGAATGGTTTGGAGTAGAATTTTCAGTTACTGATTTCAATCTTAATAATGGTAATTGATTTGTAGAATTTTTTTCTTGAGTAATGTTTTATAGTATTTCTAGAAAGTAATTTCAGAAAATTTTAGAAAGTTCTTATTGGCTGTCAAATTTTTTGGAATTAATTTGTTTATAGTGTTCTCTTTTTATCATCTTTGTTGCAACCATAGCTCTTTTCTTCAGTCCTAGGATTATTGTTTTGTGACTTTTCTTTATTTCTTGATGGTTTGCTAAAACTTTCTCCTACTGTATCATAAATGTTACAATGCCAATTATCACACTGAGTCTTTTTTTTTTTTTAACTATATGTCATTACTAGACAATACATTTTTAAAAAGGAACTATGGGGTCAAACTAATGACTTTTTTTTTTTTTAAGATTTTTTTATTTATTTATTAGACAGAGATAGAGACAGCCAGCGAGAGAGGGAACACAAGCAGGGGGAGTGGGAGAGGAAGAAGCAGGCTCATAGCTGAGGAGCCTGACGTGGGGCTCGATCCCACAACGCCAGGATCACGCCCTGAGCTGAAGGCAGACGCTTAACCGCTGTGCCACCCAGGCGCCCCAAACTAATGACTTTTTAATATGTCAATGTTTAATATGAATAACTGGAGGAAGAATTTAACGTATATATTTCTTAAATATATTTGACTATGGAGAACTGTTAAATCCATTTCATGTGGTTAGCATTCCATGGAAACTTTGGGAAAATCTTATCTTGCCTAAATCCTCTTATAAATAAGGAAACTCACCATAGATCCAAAGAAGTTACATGATTTGACTAAGGCCATTTGATTTATGCCTTCGCTGAAAGCAATCAGCTCATAATAGCAGAGATGAATCAATGCAACATTCACAGCTTAAGAAACTGATCACCAACTGGCACAGGTCTTATTCCTCCTAAATCTTTTTCTAAAATATCGGGAACAATTATTGTAAAAGCTTTGGTTTTTCAAAATACTAAATTGCAATAATTTAGGACAAGAAGAAACTTTATTATTTAAAATGGTCTAACAATGATAACATTACTCATTACTTATAAGAAGACATTCCTAACAATTGGAGTGGGAAAGGGCAGCCCCCCAATTATATTTGTCCTATCACTTAACTTATGGCCCCCAATCATCACCACAGTGAGTCACTATTTTTAATAGTAAGATATTTTATCACTCAGGTATGTTGAGGACAAGAAATACTGCAGATCATAGTTATTTAATGAAATAAGGATAATAGAGAAGGTAATAGCCAAAATAGAATGTGCAAAAATAATAAAAAAGATTTCCAGTACTGAATGCAAAAGCACAGTTATATGTACATAAATGCATATATTAAATTAATATTTAAAAAACTCAAAATTGGGACACCTGGGTGGCTCAGTTGGTTAAGCGACTGCCTTCAGCTTAAGTCATGATCCCAAGGTCCTGGATTAAGTCCTACATCAGGCTTCTTGCTCAGCAGGGAGCCTGCTTCTCCTTCTGCCTGCAGCTTCCCCTGCTTGTGTGCTCTCTCTCTCTCTCTGACAAGTAAATAAATAAAATCTTAAGAAACAAAACAAACAAACAGAAAACAAAACAAAACAAAACTCAAAATCTTCATGTTGTTAATAAAATCTATGCGAGGACCTCCCTAAATAAATGACTTGCTAAAAGACTAGCACATCATCTGCTTGGAGACATAGTACAGAAAATTTTCCAATGAAAAAGTTTAACACAGGGGAGCCTGGTTGGCTCAGTCGGTTAAGCACCTGCCTTTGGCTCAGGTCCTGATCCCAGGGTCCTGGGATTGAGCCCCACATAGGGCTCCCTGCTCAGCAGGGGGTGTGGGGGGACAGTCTGCTTCTCCCTCACCCTCTGCCCCTCCTGCCTGCTTGTGATCTATCTCTCAAATAAATAAATAAAATCTTTTTAAAAATCTTTAAAAAAAAGTTTATCATGAGAAGCAAGCACATGGGAGTATTTTATAAAAAATATAATATTCCCCTATTTCTGTAAAGAATCTATGTAGGAATAATAGTGATTTTACAGTTTTTGTTTTGTTTTGTTTTGTTGATTCTGCATCAGGGTCTACTAGTCTTGCTATTTACTTCCAGGACTTTTGTAACAGTATCATTACCAATCAACACCTGTGATAGCTTTTCTACATTTTTATACAAGAACTTTGAAAGAAGGTTAAAATGATTCCTCTATTTGAAACACAATTCTAGTGCTTCCAGTGTGGCCTTCATAGTATAGGTGACATAGCAAATGCCAGCAAAACAGGAGACAGGCAGAAAAAGTTATTACTACCAGTAACATGTTTCAACTTAGGCTTTGAGATGTTCTTGGAAAAGAGCCTTTACTCTTCTCACCTTTGGAACTAGTCCAACATCCAGAAGGCTACAGCCATAAGAACAGAACTACTCAGAAAAGAGTAGACATGCTTTATTTGATATTTATGTATCAAAGACCATCACTTCCACACCAAAATTGGCATGCATAATCTGATAAATATAAACGAACTCAGGGACCCAGACGGAGAATATTTGAAGCTGAAACCAACCTGAGAAAGCCAATGCCTTTAAATACTCAGGTTTGAGCAGAGATTTGTTACAGAGTTCTGGTTCTTTTGTTCTTAGTTGTGAACTTTTAACCTATTCACTATCCTTGATTTAAATGCACTTTAGTGAAATGTCTTAACTTTTAACAGCCTATAAAGTTCTATGCAAACTTTCATAAGGAAATGTACACATGTATTGCTGAGGGTTAAACCGAGGGCAATTTTGCAATATGGCCTAAGTGCCTCCTCCCATCCTATGGCTATTTAATGGAAACAGTCCTGTTCAGGGGCATTTCCAAATAAATACCAAATGAACGTGTAAAAAAGCTAAGCCTAAATAGTTCGTGGACAACATTAACTTAACAACATGGACACTATAAATATCCATCTCTTCCAGAATAATAGTTGAAAGTACTAACATAAAAATGTGGAGCAGTATACTGTCTGGAATTTTTTTTTTCATCATTGCTTTTCCTTTCATTTTAAAACTTTTTTTTTTAAATAAATTATGGAAAGTAAGAAGAACAAGACCAAACATTACCCATCACATAGAAGTTAGACTTTTGTTTATATTTACTTGATTCATTTCTTAAGAAAGAAAGCCTTACAAATACAATGAAACTCATTCTAATTCTCTCTCTCTTCAACACTCCACTCCTAGTCAGCATTGATTTTCTCTTGCCTTTCTTTTTAGTTTCTTCTATTAAAAGCTGGGGGTTGGGAGATTTTGGAGAGGGCTTTCTGGTAGGTGAATAATGAGAGACATTCCCTAAGAGTTGAGTTAGAGAAGGGATTTGTTAAGAAGTGCAGGTGTAGAATTTGGAGGTACTGAAAGGGGAGCAAGTCTTTTTACAAATGAAGCAGGTTTTCTTTTACTTCCTTTTATGCTTTCCTATTTTTATATGTTATCATTCCCTAAGGCTGTAAGCCATGCTTATGCTTCCTTAAATAAATCTCACAAGAGAAAAGCCAAGTGCATCAAAATCACCAGGCATTGATGCCTGTCTGTAAAATATAATCACACGCTAATCATGGAGTATAGATTTTCTTTCTTCCCCAAGGCAAGACACTCCCTGGCACCTGTGGAAGTGAGCCCCAGCATGAATGATCTGTCAGTCTTTTCATACATAAAAGCTCATTGACAAGTCACCTAGGCACACAATTTAACAATCCAAATTGGCATTTATGTTGGCTGTGAAATTGTACATCCAGAAAGCCAAGAGGTGCTTCTTTCACCACACCCAAGTTTGTTCCTGCCCTGAAAAATCTAACTCTGCAGTAATATGGTATCATCAGCCACATATGGGTATTTACGTTGAAATGAATTAAAATTGAAAATCCAGTTCTTAGTCATGAGTGTGATTAGTAACTAGTCATACCAGTTACACAGTTCAAGCATTCCATAACCATGTATGGCTACCATATTGGACAACACAGATATAGAACATTTCCACCATTGCAGAAATTTCTACTGGACAGCACTGGTCCAGGATGTAGTAGCTGGTAATTTTATTTACTCTGGGATCATGACCCAAGCTGAAGGCAGATGCCACCTAGGCTCCCCCAAATTATGTATTATAGGTGATAACATAGCCCCACTTTAAATCCCAGCTAGTGTGTCCTCTAATATTTCATTAACTTTAAAAACCCTTTCCCCTATTCATTGCAGAGCAAGATCTTGTTTAAAAATAACGACAATATCAACCACTTTGCTTTAAAATAGCAACAGTAACAAAAAATGAATACATAAGTCTTTCACCATGGTCTATTGACTGCTGTAGTAGAGGCTTGGCCTTCATCACCTGCCTTCCCTAAGTATCCTGGGTCATTTTAGCCATGAGCTTGGAAGCTCTGCTTCATTATGTCCTTGGAACAGTTTTGCCCTCCTACCTGGAGATTTTTTCCTCCTCCAGCTGACCATATGGTGGCCGTTTGGCGAGCCTGCTGCTGTCCGTCCTCTGCACATGGCTATTAAAACAGTGCTCTTGCAAAGGGACCATGAGGGGGTATTTTCATACTTTTCTTCCTATCTGGTGAGCATTTGGTTATACTATATGCTATATTATATTTGTGCATATATATAGTATTCATAGTTTTGACCATACTATATATTGTATATATACTGTGTATAATACATAGTGAGAAGATGTTAGCTCACTCACTTAAAAGGATTTTTATAAATAAGGGTTTCTTTGTACCTCAAATAAACAAAACCCATCCTCTCCCAGTATTCTATAATTCTACAAAGGGAAAAAGTAATTACGAAATGAAGAGAAAAAATGATGCATGTTTTTTAATAGGTGTGGAGTTCTGAAGCTCATAATAAGCATTATCAAAATAATTTATAATCTTTCTTATTCAACAAACATTGATTAGGCCCCTGCTATAATAATAAAAATTATTTATTAGATTTCTACTATGTAATAGGCATTTTGCATTTGCCACTTCTAATCTGCAAAGCACCTCTACAAAGAAGATACCATTATCCCTATTTCACAAATTAAGAGAGTAGGGCTCAAACGATTGACATAATTGATTTAACATAGTATAATTTTGCAAGGAACCAGGACCAGAATTGAATGGCTATCTGGATGACTCCAAATAAAATATTTTTTCTTCTGTACTTGGCCATCTTTCTTCGTGCCAGGCACAATGCAAGGTGGATCATAAAGATGGAGCACATCCTTGAAGGGCATCCGGACTGGTGGGGAAAGTAAGCCATGGAAACCCTTATTGCTATATCTTCTTCTTCGTTGTTAGTTTTTCTCCACAGTACTTCAGAAGGTCAGCTGGAAAAGACACACCATACACCTTCTCCACCCTTCTCTCTCCAAAGTGACTACCTAAACAAAGTAGCAGAAGTGCTGCATTGGAATACTAAATGAGATAAATTTCTTTTCCATTCTCAATCCTTAAATTTTTGTTTTTAAGTGTAATCATAACCCCCTCCCCCGGCGGATTTGCCAACTGTAATATGTAACGTGGAAGAAAAGCTAATGAGGATCTCAAAGAACATAATTCACAGACCCATTTAGGAGGGCATTTTACAGCAAGGGCTATTTTCTTTTGTCCAGTGCTGGAAGTGAAGACTGAGATCAGAATTAAGACTGGAAGTAGAAAAGCAAAAGCAAGCCTTTCCACTCACGCAGTGTTTGATTCTGATTCAGGGTCAGAATTTTGCAAGCCAGATCCCATCCTTTACTGGGTTGGATGTAAACACATGGGTTAAAACTATGAAACATGTCCTTTGCTTTCTCAGAGTGGTCATGTCATCCCTACCCTGAGGACTTCAGTTGTTGAAAGCCATTATTCTGAGTTAAGGAAAAACTCAGGATGACTGATTGTGGCCATCTTTGGACATGGGTTCTCTTGAGCCTACTTCTGATACTGACTTACCAATGACTTGCTGTGTGACCCTGGATAAGTCATTTCCTTTAAAAATATCTCTCTGTATAATAGGAAATAACCATTCCTGCTCTTTGTATGTATATAACATACATATACACACACTCAAGTTTTAAAATGTTTTAAAAATAACTTTTAAAACTAAGTATTCATTTACAACGTTCTGGACACTGTACTAGGCATAATGCTCACATAATTTCAGTGACTCTCCACAAGGTCTCTAGAGGGTATTATTGCCACTGCCCTCATTTTAGAGATGCATAAACTAGATAACTTGCCACAACCCACCCTGGTTATAAGTGGTCATGTCAAGACCACTTCATCTACATTCACAGCTCATGTTCACGTTATAAATTCACAGTATTCTGTGATTAATAATATAAACCTCTTACAAGATTGCAAACTATTCATGTTTGTATCTTCTAGAGCATGTTGCAGAATATTGGCACCTAGTAGGAACTCAGGAAGTTTCAGTTTATAAAACTCATAAATTCATAAATATGAATGAAAGAATAGATAAGAAAGTAAGTTAGTGTTATTGTTATCATCATTAATATCTTTTTATTAATAATATAATAGAAAGAGCCAGATTGCCTAGCAGCCATGGTGAATCATATATCTTCATATATATAGACCTAGAGAATATTGATTAATTACATTAAGTATTTTTTCAAAAAAATGAAGAGAAAAAGCACAGTGGATATCTACATGGAAAATAATAACAGTGTCATAATCCAAGACGATGTTTTTGGATTTGCAACTGAGCAGTCCCAATATATCTTAGTATTTTATTTTTTATTGAGTTTTTAAATTTTAATTCCAGTATAGTTAATATGTGGTGTTATAATAGTTTCAGGTGTACAATATTCAATAATTCTTTTTTTTTTTTAAAGATTTATTTATGGGGCACCTGGGTGGCTCAGTCATTAAGCGTCGGCCTTCGGCTCAGGTCATGATCCCAGGGTCCTGGGATCGAGCCCTGCATCCGGCTCCCTGCTCTGCAGGAAGCCTGCTTCTCCCTCTCCCACTCCCCCTGCTGGTGTTCCCTTTCTCGCTGTGTCTCTCTCTGTCCAATAAATAAATAAAATCTCTAATAAGAATAAAGATTTATTTATTTATTTGAGAGAGAAAAAAAGCATGAGCAGGGGGAGATGCAGAGGGGGAAGAAAAAGAAAGAGAATCTCAACCAGACTCCCTGCCAAGTGTGGACCCTGAGATCATGACCTGAGCCAAAACCACAAATTGGGCGCTCAACCTACTGAGCCACCCAGGGTACCCAGTGATTCAACACTTCTATACATTACTCAGTGCTCATCATGAAAAGTTCACTCTTTAATCCTCTTTACCTATTTCATGCCTCCTCCCACGCACCCCCCCTCTGGTAACCATCAGTTTGTTCTCTATAGTTAAGAGTCTTTCTTTCTCTCCCTCTCTCTCTTTTCTTTCCTTTGGTTATTTTTTGTTTGTTTCTTAAATTCCACATATGAGTGAAATCATATGGTATATTTCTTAATCCATTCATCAGTCAGTGGACATTTGGGCTCTTTCCATAGTTTGGCTATTATCAATAATGCTGCTATAAACATTGGGGTACATGTACCCCTTCGAATCTGTACTTTTGTACCCTTTGGGTAAATACCTAGTAGTGTGATTGCTGGATTGTAGGGTAGTTCTATTTTTAACTTTTTGAGGGACTTCCATATTGTTTTCCACAGTGGTTGCACCATTTTGCATTCCTACCAACTGTGCAAGAGGCTTCCTTTTTCTCCACATCACCAACATCTATTGTTTCTTGTGTTTCTGATTTTAGTGATTCTGACAAGTGTGGGGTGATAGCTCATTGTAGTTTTGATTTGTATTTCCCAATAATGAGTGATGTTGAGTATTTTTTCATGTATCTGTTGGCCATCTACACAGCTTCTTTTGGAGAAATGTCTATTCATGTTTTCTAATATTTTAAAACTTGGTCTGTTAGGATTCATTAGAATAATGAACTCTGTGCTCATATGGCATAAATGATAATTTTGCAGTATAATATCTTACTACATTTTACAGAATATGAGAAGCTTATATTTTATTTTTATGCTGTAATTATTTGTGAATCTTGTCCCATGACACTAAATTCTGGAACCTCTTTACAAACCAAATTTCAAATAGATTTAAAAGAAAAGAATTACCCAATATTTAGGACAGTTAGTAGAAGTACACACACAGGCACAAGAGTTAGTGGAAGTGCATTTGTGTGTGTATGTGTGTGTGTATGTGTGTGCCTATAAATATATATAAATGAAATCATATTGCATATATATTTTTTTTAATCATGTATCTTCTCCCTGAATCTAATCCATGGAGTTCAAAGGTGGGGAGGAAGAAGAGAAGGAGGTCAAACAGCATAATTTCCATAATTGAGATATTGGTAAAAATAGGCTTTGCATGAGCAAATAAGTCATCTGTATCCCCAAGGATTCCTGAGTCCACATGTACACTATAGACGCATACATTTGTCTGTTGGTTACTATGTTGTGAAAATAAAGGAATAGTCAACATTTCTCTAAATTTAGAGGGGATATTTTGAATAACAGAAGTTAAAATAAGGACTATGTGGCATATGTAAAATTCAGTTTGGGAATTCTGAGGACCACCTCCGAAACAGGCAGTTACTTCCTATGGCTAGCTAAAATTAAGATGGCCCATAAGTAATAAGACATCACATTAAATAACAAGAGCACACTTTGATGGAAGTTAATCTCAAATGGGAACTCTGTATGGTGGGCTCCAGAACAGGTAGCAGAATATATTTATTTATCGTCCATCAGGTAATTTTCTTCCTAGGCTGTGTTGTAGTTTTGAATAAATTGACATCTGTACCCTAACAGATCTTACTATTTCATAAATAAATATATATATATATATAAAATAATTCTTCAATATGTACACTTTTGAAGCTATTTGGTTAGATCAATTTTTTGTTCACCTTGGTATCATTTTGCTATTTATCTCCTCTCTTTGTTTGCAGGAATAGAACTTTCTTATCCTAAGAAAACATAGAATTTTTTTTATCACACCCAGCACTGATATGAATCCCTGCCAAATGAGCATTTATGCTTCTTCACCAGGACCCTGCTACTGAAAGTCAACCAATCGGTGATAGCCCCGCTTCTGACAGGCAATCATCAATAGTTACACGTAATCCAGAGATCCTGCTTGTGGGCTAAAGGCCAAGGAGTTTCTAGCCATACTCTTCTGAAAGATCATTCACCAGTTCTGAGCACCACGCTTCCCAACACACTCTATTTGATCAGTAATTTGTTTGGATGCCTCATGTCCTACAACCACAGACCTGCCTTCCCTACCAACCAACAAATTCAGCTTCTTGCTTCTGGTATATGGTGGGGGCTCACATCTTCCTTCATGCTTTGAGAGCAGTGACTTTCCAAAGGAGGGGATGCAGGAAAGAAAGTGCATCCCTCTCCTCTTATCCACAAAAACTTGGTTCTGGCACAAGCTCTCCCTCAACGTTAAACTAACCCTAATGCGCAGTGTGTGCATCTTAATTTACTACTTACTAGTCTGCATTCCTTCTCTTTCCAAAAATGAGATACATGTACTACTTGTGGTTTGGGAGATCATTTTTCTGCTACACAGACAAACCTAAAATTTGTGTGTGTGTGTGTGTGCAATCTTTAATGTGTATTTGAAAAAAACAATGCAAAGCTGGCATATAAAATCACTGATTTCAGGAATATTATTGCTTAAGTCAAAGAGAACAAAAGATGCAAATTTAAATTGAATCCGTTTAAAGAAAATGTATTGAATAAACAAAATAAAGATGACTGACCTGGTAAAATAATGATGTTAGTCTACAAATATTTGAAGTTTGAATAATTCACACTGCATATTATTAGCTCTTTGAGGAAAGAGACTAGCCCCACCACTTTTGCCTAACACAATGTCTAGTACATTGAAAGTGTTCAGTAAATATTTATCAACTGAATGAGTAGAATTCCAGATAAGCCTAAGAGTAATCAGAACAATCACAACAAGAGCCTCTGTAATATTAGATAGTGATGGCCATGGGAGGTAAGGGTAAACATAGCTCAATATGATACTCTTCAAGAAATCTTGAGGATTCATGCCTAGAATGACCTTCTCATTCAGACTTCTCTGAAAACCCTTAGCATTTGTCTTCATTACTCATTTGACATTTAAGCAAATTCTCTTTTATTTTAACAGAAAGAACTTACAGTTGTTTGGCATTTTTAGTTCACAAAACAATTTCATAAATATTATTGATTAGATTGTTTTAGCAACTTGATGAAATAGGCAGGGCATGCTTTCCTATTCTAGGAGAAAACTAGGGCTCGTGGAGGTTAAATGACTTACTCACCTTGAACAAACACTTATTAAGCACTTATCCTGTGCAAGGCTCAAGTGGCTGGAAACTCTGCAGGAACCTCATTGGGCTTTTGGCATTTCATTTCAGAGTTGCGTAGGTTTTGACTATGTCTAAATTCTGGATTTGCTTTGTGATTGGTATGGCCATAATTTTTCCTGATAGTACATAAAAACTAGGATTAAAACTTTTAACTTGATAGAACTCCTTCAAACATAGGGAAAAGGTTCTATGTTTTGCGAAACCAGTTTAAAATAATAACAGAATCGATATCTTAACTTTTTACGTACCTAATACTTTTCCTTCTATTCCTATTTCATTAGAGTTTTAGTTTAGGAATTGTTGAATTATATCAGGCACTTTTTTTCAGATACCATTTGTATGTTTATACTGGTTTTTTTTTCTTTAATTAGTTAATACAGTGAATTATATTGATAGATTTCCTGATTTGAGGCCATGATTAAAATCGCGGAACAAATGTTTGTAGTCACTATGTTTCCATACATTTATGTACATTCCATTTGATCATATTTCATTATTATTTTTATATCTATATTCATTTGTGAGATAGGTCTATGAATTTGTTATTTTATACTCTTTGTAGCAGGTTTTACAACTTACGAGGTCATAAAATTAATTGGGCAGCCCACCATCTTTACCTATGAGCTGTAAAGTAGAAGGTAAGCTCTTCAAGAACAAGGACCTTATTTCATTTAATAGTGCATCCTACAGCCTAAAACAGTAACTGATATATACTAAGCATTTGATAAATATTGGTGTAAGGTACAAAGAAAGAAAAGAACAAGGAACAAGAAGGAGAATGAGACGGCCTGTGAATTAACCATGATGTTATCAGCTGCTATTTTTGATAGAAAATATTTACACTCCTTCAACCTCTTCTGTATTTATCTGGTCTACTCAAGTTTTCTAATTCTTCTTTATTTATCTGGATTCTTTATATTGCTCATTTTCTTTATATTTAAAAATTTGTTGCCTTAGAGTTTCATGTAGTGCTCTCTTATATACTTAGAATTTGTTCTTTTTTCTAGATGTGGTTATGTCTCTTTTCTCATCCATAACCTTGTAGCTTTTCACCTGTTCTCTTTCTTCCCCTCCCCCTTGAATTTGGATTAGAAGATGTTTACCTCTTTTCAGCTTGTCAGAGAACTAGCTTTTGTATTTCTTCATCCCTTCTGCTATTTTCATTTTGTTTTGTTTTGTAGTCCATTACTTTCAGATTGCATAAGTTAATTCTCTTTCCTACTCTGTTTTGATAGGTTTTGTTGTTTCACATTTTTTAAGATGAATGTAAACTTTCCTTAATTTATTCTTTCTTTTTAAATATGAAGTCATTTAAGGTTATAGCTTTTGTCGTGAATATTGCTTTTGCTGTTTCCCTTAAGTTTTAGTGTTCAAGTTTAAGTGTTTACTGTTTTCCATAAGTACTAGTATAAAGTGGGGTTTTTTTTCATTCTTTCCAGATAGAATGTAATATTAGTTTTGCTTTCCCTTTAAACCAAAGACTATATAGGAAAGTCATTAATTATTTCCTAGGCGGATGATGCTTTACCATTACATTTTTTTCTTATTTTATTGGATGATTTTCAGAGTGTGACATTTATGATAAAAAAATTTTTATTGAATGCTCACTTTGACAGCACATGTACTAAAATTGGACTGATACAGAGAAGATCAGCATGACCCCTGCACAAAGATGACAGGCATATTTGTGAAGCGTTCCATTTTTCTTTAACAATATAAGAAACAAGTGATGGTGAAGATGCAGAGAAATGGAAACCCTCTTGAATTGTTGGTGGGAGTGCAAACTGGTGTAGCCATTGTGAAAAACATATGGAGCTTCCTCAAAAAGTTAAAAATAGAACTTCCTTACAATCCAGCAATCGCACTACTAGGTATTTACCCAAAGGATACAAAAATACAGATTCGAAGGGGTACATGTACCCCAATGTTTGTAGCAGCATTATCAATTATAGCCAAACTATGGAAAGAGCCCAAATATTTATTGACTGATGAATGGATAAAGAAGAGGTGGTATATATCTATATCTATATCTAGATATAGATATAGAAATATAGATATAGATATAGGAATATTACTCAGCCATCAAAAGGAATGAAATCTTGCCATTTGCAAGCATGTGGATGGAGCTAAAGTGTATTATACTAAGCGAAATAAGTCAGTCAGAGAAAGATAAATACCTTAAGAAATAAAATAGATTAACATATTAGAAGGGGTAAAGGAGAGAGAGAAGGAAATAAACCATAAAAGACTCTCAATGACAGAGAAAAAACTGAGGGTTGATGGAGGGGAGTTGGGCAGGACATGGGCTAAATGGTTGATGGGTATTAAGGATGGCACTTGCATTGAGCACTGGGCATTAAATACAAGTGATGAATCACTAAATTCTACTCCTGAAACCAATATTACACTATATGTTACCTAGCTAGAATTTAAATAAAAATTTGAAAAGAAAAAAAATTATCAAAGTCTTATTTGTATCTAAACATGTAATTGAATGTAACAAAATATTCTCTATTCCCTAAATATGTGATTCAAGACACCAATTAAATGAAGTTTATCAAATATATTACTAAATATCGATGTCCTTTTTTTAAAAAAAAATATTTATTTGACAGAGACACAGTGAGTGAGGGAACACAAGCAGGGGGAGTTGGAGAGGGAGAAGCAGGCTTCCCGCTGAGCAGGTAACCCGAGGTGGGGCTCAATCCCAGGACCCTGGGATCATGACCTGAGCTTAAGGCAGATGCTTAATGACTGAGCCACTCAGGAGCCCCAAATTTCTGTGTCCTTCTTAATACTTCATCTACTTGATCTCCCTGATTCTAAAAAATATGTGGAAATATGACTTCATTTATTTTTTTACTGAGTTCTCTTGAATCACTGTTAGTTTTTGCTTTATTTCTTTAACTTTTGGGTTGATTGGTATTTACAGGGTTATGATTATTTTTCCTGTTTCATAAATCATACCTTTTAATATTATGTAATATCTCTTTTTGCTATGTAGGGATTTTAATTTTAAAGCTGATCTTAGTCTGATATTGCCCTTTCTGCTTAGTTTTTATTTATATTTGCCTAGTTGTATGTCTATGCCTTTATTTCCATACTTTTCAGTTCACCTTAACTGTGCTTCTGGTAAATAAGAAATAGCTTGAATTTGATTTTTACTCCAGTCTAATATTCTCTGATCTTTATCAGGAGAATTCAGTCTTTTATGTTTGCATAATGATATACTTGATTTTATTCAATACTCTGTACTTCTTTATTTATTTAATTTGTTTTATTTTCTCATGTTTATTTGAATAATCAAGTTGTATTAACTTTATTAATTGCTTCTTCCTCCTTATTACGTAAGGATTTCTAGTATAATTTTGTATTTCATAAATGATCACCTTCCTTTTCTTCATACCCATAGTTATACCCACATTTATTTAATATTTTATGAAAACAAGATTGTAACTGTTTTCCTAATTAATTCTCTTTAATCCTCTGCTTCTTTCTCCTCCCAGTAAGGCAAGAACTTTATAATATTTTCACTTGCTCACTAGTTTCCCCTAAACCCATCTGCACACCATATGAGACTTCTGGAATGTTTTTGTTTTACCCTTCTTTCTCCTATCCAAACTCCTTATTAAATAATTTAATACTTTTAGTTTCACACTATTATTACAATTTTTCTAGCAGTATCCCTTTTTTATTTTAAAAGCTCTTTTTTATCCCTTAGTGTACAAATTCCCAGACAGCCTACAATTATTCAGTGATATTTAATTATAAATCTATTACCACATTCTTTTCTCATCAACTTTACCTCTTCTTCTATTCCAACTATCACAAGGTTCAGATTTATTATTCTCTGGTTTGAGTCCTTAAGTGTTTCCTCAGATGGGGTATATGGGTGACATAATCTCAGCAAATAACATTCTTATAGGCTGTTAAGGAATAATATCTTGTCACATATCCAGTCCTTTATTCTAAAGCATCTGTGGATACTATTCCACAGTCTCGTAGCGTTGGCATTGCACACATTCATGACCAGTCTGATTCCTTTTTCTATGTATATTACTTCTGCCTGTCTGGATGCATTAAATATTTATTTGTCTTCATCACCGGAGTCCAGTAAACTGATAAGGACACATCTTGGTGTAAGTACTATCTCAGCAGTCTGTCCTGGAACTTGATGAGCTCTTTAAACTTGCTGGCCCAGGTATTCAACTCAGGGAAATTTTCTTCAATCATGTATTTAATCATTGTCTCTTCCATTTGTCTCCTCCATTTTTTCTCATAAATCTATTTTCCAAAATGTACATATTTTCCCTCATATTTATATAGAATTTTTCTTTTTCTTTTTCCCTCTATGACTCAATGTGTTCTTCCACCTGATCTTTCAAGGCACCAATTTGAGCATCTATAGTGCTGACTTTCTCTTTCACTTCATCTATTCAATTTTCAAATTAAAAAATCATGTGGTTTTAGTGCCAGGAATCATACTGTGTGTTATATTCAGGTCTCTTTACATATTCCTCTCCCTTTAGATCTAGTTTTAAAAGAAGCAGCTCTATTTCTTTAGCAGTTTATTCTGATTTTTTTGTTTATTCTGCTCTCTGGCTTACATGCCCTTTTAACAAAAAGTCATTTCTGTATTTGCTCATTCGGCCACCTTATGTGGGAGTGCTCCTGAAAGTGCTGGCAGGTGCAGCCATCCTGCCTGGTGACTCACTGTACATGCAGCTGACTGTGCATTCCTCCTGTCTCAGTGCGTGAAGGCAGAGCGTCTCTGCTCTTACTGTCTCCAAATCTCAGAGGCAGGGATGAGTAAAACCCAACTGTTCATCTTCTCCTCAGATCCTTAGGGTCAGGGAGACCCTGATGTTCAGAGAGCTGAAATGGACTTTCTTCCCAGGAAAGGCTGTTTGCTGATCCTTGCTTTGGGTTTTTGTACTGAGCCCTAGAATGCTGACCCAAAGGGAAGGAACTATAGAAACAGGTCTTGGCTCACCCCTGCCTAGTGGCCTGCAAGAAGTGGCTGAGCTGGAGTCAGAGCTGAGTAGAAGGATGTGGGATGCCTCAAGCCACCATTCTCCCAGAGTTCTCTCTAATTTTCTCTTTTAGGGCAATATTTTTGAAAGATTATCAACTAAACATATTACTAGTCCTTCCTTTGACACTAATTGATAATACAAGTTTGGACTAGTCACCTACCTTTTTGGACCTCTGAGTGCCCATCACTGAAATAACTAAGCCTCTTCCTTGAGTCTAAGACATCCTCCTTCTTCCAGTGTGTTAGTTGGCTCAGTTGTGTAACTGCCATATATTCAAGTGAGAATTGCCATTCCCTGTATCAACTCTGAGCAAGAAAATTATTTTGGAGTAAAACTTGGCAAAACAAGATCTTGAGCTGCCAACAAATTATTCTGCAAGATTTCAAAACATTAAGTTTTTGCATTCACTCTCAAAGTCAAGCCAATTTTGCTTAAAGGAACTCTATTGTTTGAGTTGAAAAAAAATCAAACCTAAATTGTGGTTACGCATCTGGCATTTCTAATATAAGTATGAAAGCAATAGATTTGCCTGTTTTTTGCTAAATCACACAAGCTGCAAAAAGTATATACACATATGGAATTTCTTTCCACATTCAGAAAGTTAAATTCAAATTCTAACTGCGAAGGCTTGTTCCTGAGAAGTATGAGGGACAAATGCCTAAGAATTTTTACAGTACCACTTTTGTGGAGATAGTTTGTCCCTTTTTCTTTTTCAGCATTCCCTTTGTTTTTTATTGCTTCTTTTAGGTTATATTTATTTAACAAAATTCAGTTATTGAAGAAGCGACAAACCTAAGTACCAGGTGCACCGTCTAAAGGCTCCTATGGAGCATTTTAGTAATCTCTTTGACTCCTGTATGCTCTCTTTGCCTGTACTGTTCTTCCTGCCTCCTTCCTGTTCCTATAATTCAAAGGTTTAATGGCCTTTCAATTTCTAGTATTGAGTCTTTTGATTCCAGCAGCCGTGGATGTGGGGTTAGGGGTTTGGAAATTTTAAACTTAGAGCCCTCACATACAGAATTATAGATGAGTCAATTTTACCAGCCACTTTAGAGCCCCGTGTATTTACTTAGTTATATGTGTAAGCTGCTATTCTCTCCTAGATTATAAGCAGCTTGAGGGTGGGATATGAGTCTCTGTCATCTGTGGTCTCCTAAAGGAATAAGATTAGTCCTCCATACAATGGACATTTATTAGTTTGCATCAAAGTTATTTGAGCTACTAAATATTTTTTCTACTTAATCTCTTGCTTATTCTTAATTATATATTTGAACACACATGAACTAAGGTTAAATTCCCCCAACCCAATTAAAGTTAATTAGACAAAGCCCCATTTCCATAATGACCACTTAGAAGATTTAATGCTAGAATCCAAAGATAGTAGTAGGTAGAAGCCGCTCTTCCACAGACACAGTTTAAAAATGCACACCATCACTGCCAGTGCGACTTCAGTACTGGGTTCTCACACACAGGCATTAGCCTCTTCCTGACAAAAAGTGGGAAACTGTACTAAAAATCAAAGAATCAAGCCAAATCGTATGTGATTTTCCTTGATCTGGAAGGTACGAGCATTTCTTGATTAAAAGTTTTGGGGATTCTTTCCTCCCTTCCTTCCTTCCTTCCTTCCTTCCTTCCTTCCTTCCTTCCTTCCTCCCATCCTCCCTCCCTCCCATCCTCCCTCCCTCCCTTCGTCTCTTTCTTTCTTTCTTTCTTTCTTTCTTTCTTTCTTTCTTTCTTTCTTCCTTTCTTTCTTTCTCCCTCTCTTTCCTTCCTTACCTCCCGATGTCCTAGACTGTAGTTTAAGTGATGGATAGATTGGAATCAGTTGTATGCAGTCTTGACTATCCCTGCTCTTGCTTCTGAGCAATTGTGCTGGGGTGGCAAATGAAGGATTAAAGGCAACTCTCTGGGGGCAGTGGAAATACAAGTCAATCTGTTGCCACTGCAGGGTAGTATGGATGATGTAAAGCCTGGGCAGCCAAAGATCACAGCAGATCGTTCTTCTGGAGGGAAGGGGTCATCTTAAGGAAAAACACAGTAGCAACAACTATTTTGTTCTCATCTGTGGCTGTCCCACACTCTCTCACTCCTTAACCTACGGTACACACACACAACACACATGTACACACACACACAGCAAAATATGGGATCTTAAGAATTACAATAAACTGTTGATTAACATCTTGCTGTAAAATGGCAACATATGCTGTTTCATGACAGCCAGACTAGGATAGTGGGCATCCTAAGTGGGCAAAGAAAGGCTTTGCTCTTAGTTTCAGGAGGCTGACATTCTGCAAAATCCCCTGACTCTTTTATTCTTGTGTATGCTGTTGCAGAAGAGATTTCCTCCTAGCCTGTTCCCTGTGTGGCTCACAGCAATTATGAAGGATTAATTGGGTCTGTTACCAGCAGGAATGTCAGCCAAATTAGTGAGGGAGAACTCTGGAAAAAGAATTTCCTGGGGATTTTCAGAAGCAGTCTTTGAATTTGTTTTATTTTTATTGTTGTTCCTCTTGAGGAAAGAAAGAAAGCAGCAGGCCCTGGAAAAGATGGGGAGATGGAGGCTTTTCTCCTTTTCTCCTCCCCTCACCTGACTTTGGAGCATGTGATAAACCAGCACTGAGAGTGTGAAGAAGTGGGGAGAACACTGGTGTCCCAGTTATTGTGGAAACAAAACACAGATGAGTTTTCTGGAGAGTTCTGAGAACTAGAGCATGGGTCCCATTGAGCTAAGGCAGAAAAAGTAGAGGAAACCTGTGGGATAAGATATTTCCTTGCCTGTTAGGCAATCATGAATTAAGCAGAGGACATTTAACTAATTTGTGTTTTGTTTATTTTGTTTCATTTTGTAGGTATATATATGCATTTGGTTTTGGGTTCATCTTCTACAAAACCTCTTCAGATATAGCATTTCCTAGCTTGCCTTCTAAACACCAAGGTTGTAAAAGCTGCTTAAAAGCACAAGCTTTAGAGCCAAAAGACCTGGGTTTAAATCATAAGTCTGCCATTTACTAGCTGTTTGGCCACTGGTCCTGGAGCCACAAATAGCTGATTTCAGTCTTGTCTCTGCCACTTAATAGTTGAGTGACCTTAGGCAAATTGCTTCAACTTCCTAAGTATCAAATTCCTCACGTGTAAATCGGAGATAACAACAGTACCTAATAATAGGATTATGGTAAGGATTTAATTAAATAATGCATGTGCACTTATAGAACTTTCAGAGCTGAGACTTATGTACAATAAGTGCTTAGTAAACATTAACATTTTAAAACTCATTCTATGAGCCTAACTATGCATAAACGCCTGGGGAGAAAATTTGCCGTCTATTATAGTATTTATTCTGAGTGACACTTGGTTGTTGCTATGTCAAGCAAAGTGTGATACCTCTCTTCTCCATGTCCTAAAGCACATGCATGTGCAAACACACACACACAAACATAACCCAGAAATTTGAACCTTTAGAGCAGAGATGCAGATGCATGGATTACACCTGTAAGTAACAGGCCGTGGTGGTGATTTCAGTTATTGAACCTAGGCTGAATCGAAACAATTCCCTAAAATTCTGATCTAGAATAATAAACATGCCATAGATGCCTTCCTTCACCAAGCATTTGTACCCGAAGAAGTCAAATGTACTGTTCTCATCTTTTGTGAGATTTTGGCAGCCACATACCAAAACAAACAATAATTAATAGATGACATTTGAACCCCCTCATTGTGATTCTTGGAAGCCCAACTGTGTGATAATTTACCCATGTTTGAAAAAAGATAGAATGAAAGAAACTCTTGAAGATTTTTCATTGCTCAGGTGCCCTGGCAAACCATTGTGTTTTTTGTTTTGTTTTGTTTTTAATATTTATTTATTTATTATTTGAGAGAGGGAGGGGGAGAGGGAGAAGGAAAGACAGAATCCTCAAGCAGCCTACCTGTTGAGTGTGGAGCCCCATGCGGGGCTTGATCTCACAGCCCTGAGATTGTGGCCTGAGCCAAAATCAAGAGTGGGTTGCTTAACTGACTGCACCCCCGGATATCCCCCTCACAAACCATTTAAATTAGGTTTTAATCACTAATGGTGACATTTCTGTTCAAGCATTATAAGCTATGTCTGTACATATGTGAAGCCCCAGGAGGCAAGAGTCCTCAGACAACACTGAAGCTTTGGTCAGGCCTTCCCACAAAACCACACAATCCTCATGGGCCACCGGGAATAGCTTTAGATTTTCACAGATGAAACTGCTTCAGAATGGTGAACTTCTTTGCAGTTCATATAATCAATTCTAGCCAATTCTTGTCGCCCTCTTTTATTCCCCAAAAGGGACTATGCTTGTAAAAATCAGAAGTGTCTAAACTAGAGGAGGAAGACATGGCAGAATAGAGAGGAACACAGGATCAGAGAAGAGAGAGAATGAAAGAGAACAGGAAACCATATTGCAATGATTTATAACTGCTTTCTCCTAAAATGTGTCAGTGATCAAAAAGTCTCTGGTTAATTTCTACAGTTCCCATTCATTTCTTGTGAATGCAGCTAACAGCAGATGCTCATTGATGCCTATTTCAGGTTGCCATATGACCCCTGGTCCTTTCTTAGTATCTGATATATGAGGACAATGGCACTGAACATAGAAGTTACATGGCTAGTAATTTCATTACCCAAAATAATGTCAGCTTTTTCATCTGTAGTTACAACAGACCAACTAATTGCTGTGGACAATTGATAAAAGCAGAAGTTGAGTTTTAAGAGTTGTTTCTAGCACACTTAAGGAATGCATGGCTGAACTATATGGACAGATGAGGAAGCATGAACTCTGAAAGAAATAACCACAGAGATCTTCTGTAGTTACTTTCATAGTAGACTCAGATTGTTCAATGACATGCCTCACAGAACTAAACGGCTCGAGCTAACTTACCACATATGCACTTTTTAATCCATCTATACAAATACAATTCTGACAACTCAAGTGGTAGATGAGGAGACGTGCTGCACAGATTTCCTTTCAAGGTGAAACTGGTTGCTCAGCTGTGGGGAGTGTGGTCAGCCAGCAGCCTCCACCTGTCAGCTCCTTCAAGGTGGATTTCAACTGCAAAAAGCCTTACCACCCAAGGTCAAAGCCTACACTTGGTGTCTGAAGGTGTTCGCATACCTGCCCACATGCGTGCTTGTGTGTGTGTGCTTGTGTGTGTGTGTGTGTGTGTTGGGGAAAGGGAGAGTATAAAGATTCAGCTATTTTGGTCCAAAATGCATAGGGACATCTCTGACAAGCAATATCTGTTCTAGACGACCCCCTCCCCCTCCCTGGCCTAGGTTGGCTCAGGCTTTTTGAAGCTGCATGAAAGTTTGGCATATCTCTCTGCCCAACTACGCTTTCTCCTAAATTTCACAGATGTTGATCCCTAATAAATACCTTGCCCCCAAAATCCATGTCAGCATATGCTTTTGAAGATCCCATTCTTCACCTAGACATGGTTGTAATTTCTCACTAGAACACTGGTTTTCATTTTCTTTTCTCCAGAGTCTAAAGGGCCCTTAGGGCTCTATGATATATAGCTTCAAGCCACTGAACTAAGGTCAGAAGTAGAAGTAATATGGATTCCACAACTGGTGAAATTTGATGTTACTTTAGTGAGGGCAGGGTGACTTCATACAGGATTAAGTGAGGACTGGGAGATTAATCTAACAACTTCCAGAGGATTTACAATAGAATATGGAGCTGGGGGTGGAAATACTGTATGAGCAACATAGTCCCTGACTTTAAGAGGAGTAGAGCCTAGAGAGGTTATGAGACTAAGCAGACCAAGTTATCTTTAGCAAAAGGGAAAAAAAAGAGAATAGGATTGGGGGAAACGGTGAACAGAATACAGACAGGGAAACATGGTGGAGGACAGATGGGGGTATAAGAGGAGAAAGATGAATTCACACCAGCTTAGCATCCAAAGACATCAGATAATTCATCAGAGGAGAATTTTTCCCTTTATCCAATCATCATATTAGTGTTTTGAGACTAGGTTATATTTCTAAGAAAACTCATTAAACATTGCATATAAAATGGATAAAATACGGAAAAATAAGAAAAAAATAAGGAGACTCTGAGCCTCCTTAAAGAGTTTGTGGTGACTTTCCATCTAATTTTCTTGTGTCTCCTCAGTTACTACCTCATTTTTAGGCCCCCCTTACGTTTTTAAACCTTACTCAGAATGGACTCTATACTTCCACCCAAATGTGTAAGCGTTCCTTCTGTTCAGGAGAACCAGCCCTTTGCATTTGATCCTTTCAGTCTGGGCAGGTGGGAGCAGGGAGGGCAAACTAGTGCAGTCAGAGGTTTGGATGAAATCCTGTTGAATGCTGGGGTCCTTATATTACGTCAGAGTGAATGGTAGCCAATGTCACGTAAGAATACATACAAATTAAATGCAGACATGATGGCATATCAGAAAAAAAGAATCATCAAAACTGTAGTACTGAGGTTGTTAGGTAAGTGAATTGACTCAAAATAATTTAATTTAGAAATAAGTCTGTTTGAGGGAAAGTAGCTTAAGTAGTAAATACAGAGAAAGGCAGAAGAGGCTAGGAAAGCTTAAGGAGTTAGATGAGAATAAACAGATTGGGAAATCTTAAGAATTATTAATGAATAAAAAGGTAAGAAAGATAAGATAGGGTAATAGACAACCACTTTTATTGCTAAAGACTTTAATTTTTAGTGTACTTCAACCTATTTTCTCACTTTTTTCTTACAACATCTAATGAAAACTGGAGGAGAAGTAATTTTTGTCTTCATTTTTAAATGTGGATACTGAGGTTTGGAAGGATCAAAAGTCCATTTTTATAAATTGCACCACTAGTTAGTGAAAATGCTGGTATCTGTTCTATTCTCTTGATTCTGAGCCTAAGATCTCTTCTCATTAGACCTTGATTAACGTCTTCCGGGACTGAGCAAAGTGAATACGGAGCTGCCAGGACCACCATTGTTTATACAACCCAAAGAAAACTTGAAAGAAAATAAAAAACTTTGTCCTTAGAAGCAAGCCATCTGTTAACAGAGCAGAGCAAATAGCCAGGCATTCGTGAGCCTCTCATCAGTCCTGCCAGGGTCTGGCTGGGCAGCCTCTGTTGCAAGCTGTTTAATCTCTAATTCCTATAAATCAGGAACAATATCAACTGGTTGATAAAGAGTTTGGGAAAGTTTAGGGCAAAGTAAGTGCAACAACCACCACCAGTTTAGCTTTAGCCAAGACCAGCTCTGTATGCTTTCTCTTTCTGGGGCAGATAAGATCCTTTGAGGTTTACCATTAGCTCAATGCCTATATTAACAAGACGAGTATTCATGCCTTTCAGGCCATGATGTTTAGATTTTTTTTTCCAATTAACAAGGATGATCATTTTCATTTCAAAAGAAATGCATATTAAAATCAGAGCTAGTTCTTATTTTTGTTTGCTTCACATTTTATTGATCCCTTATAATGCATCATCGATCATATCAAGGAATGATGATAATGCATCTTTTTTATTCCTTTCTCTTTTTAATCTTGTCTCACCCATCCATTTCTTTTTAATTGTGGAAGGGAAAGTTATAAAAATGCTGCTTTGAAGTTATTAGGAAGAAATCATGATTGATCATTTTTGAAAGCCTTATATTTTGGGGCATCTGGGTGGCTCAGTTGGTTAAGTGGCTGCCTTCAGATCAGGTCATGATCTCAGGGGTCCTGAGTTCAAGCCCCACATCAAGCTCCCTGCTCAGCAAAGAGTCTGCTTCTCCCTCTGACTCTCCCTCATGCTCATGCACTGTCTCTCTCAAATAAATAAATAAATAAATTCTTTAAAAAAAAAGAAGGAAAGCCTTATAATTTGCCACAACAGTAACAGAACTCAAAGATGGGTGCTTTCTGATAAACAGATATGAGGTGCTTTATAAAGTAACAAGTAAAATTGCACCCTTGAGTGCCAGGCATGGCCCTGCTGCAAGGATTTTGCAGTTGCTTCCCTCTGCCTGAACACCTTTACCATAAATAGGTATCTCTCTTGATTCCTCAAGATCCTACAAGTTTTCACTCAAATCACACATGCTAGCTAAGCCTTCCCTAACAACCCTATTTAAGATTCTGATTTCCCCTAGTATGCTCTACTCCCTTTTTATACTTCATTTTTTTTCCCCAAAGAAATCATTGACTTCTAACATCCTCTATATTTAATTATAAGCTAAAGGCAGTTGACTGGAGTGATTGAGAACATGGGCTCTGCCACTAGTCTGCCTTGGTTCAACTTCTTACTTATTTAAAGCCTCTTACTAGTTCTAAAATTGTGGACAAACTATTAAAAATTATCTGGAAAATAGGGATGGTAAATAACAGTAACTATCTCATCATGTTACTGTAGAGATTAGATTAATGTCTGGCACATAATAAGCTCTATATAGATACCAGCAATTAAACACTTATTTCTTGCCATTAGAACATACATTCCATGAAGGTGGCTGATTTTTTCTCTTGTTCACTAATGTATCCCCAGTGACTAGATTAGTTTCTGGCACGTAGTAAGTGCTCAACAAATATTTAGTGAAAAAATGAATGAAGGAAAGAAAAATGCATGGAAATGAAGCCAGTCCTTTTTGTACACAGGGATGCGAGTCTACGGTTAAACCATATTTGGCTGCACCCAAAGACTCAAGCTTGGTTATTTTTAATTTCTTGCCTATTCTCAAATTTTTACATTTGAAAACCTTCAGTGTGTGCAAGGTAGAGAATTTACATATTAAACATGTCCCTCTTCATCCAGGTGTTCTTGTATTTATGTTCCTAAGGGGAAATAAAAGACTATATTGGCTGAAAATTTCAGAATTTGTGGTTCCCATGATTTCCTCAAGCACAGAAATTCCTTCTTGTTTGTGTACGTGAGAAAATTACTCATCAGTGGGAGCACGGCTTCACCAGGAAAGGGAAGAGTGTGATGATTGTCTAAACAGGATCAGGGTGAGGAAATCAAGACAGAAGGGCCATGGTTCCAGAAAAGCATTCAAGGTGGAAGTTAAGCAAGGGGAATAAGGCAGGTACCCAATGGATATAACTGGTGTTGCAAGATAATATTTTGATATATTAATCAATGTGTTTCTCCTTCCCAGGCTCCTTTCTGAAATATTACCAAAGAAAACACCAAAAGAAAAAAAGGGAGTCAAAGCTCAACTTTTGAGTATCAAAATAAACTTTTAAATATTGTGGCAGAGAGTGGTGTAAGAGAAAGAGGTGAGTTTCAAAAGCCTTGGTTTTGGTTTCCAAAACTCATAGCCCTGAGGGACACAGGCCATAAAGTTTATGCACTAAATAATAGATGGGAAAGAATACCAAGTTGGCAAAAGCTAGTTTTTCTAGTTTTTTTTTTTTTTTTTGCCCCCACCCCAGCAAGGTTTATTTTCTCCAGGCTGCACAAGAAAATTAAACCAGGGGAAAGCAAGATTTTATATACCTGGGTGTCCATGAGAAGGAGTGTTATGCCTTGTTCTTCTCTCTCCAGCTAAGACCAGAGGCCAGGACTTTAGAAACTCAGATAAGTCTAGGAGGTCTGATGGTAGCATCAGTGAGTATACTGCTTGCTAATTGGAGTTGGAAGAGGCAGTTAGCCTTGGCTGTCTCTTCTGTGCAATGCAGAACAGTTGAAATTACTATATAGACTCTTGTTCAGTATTAAGTAAGCTTACAGCGTTTCTGTGTCCTAGGCACGGTGTGAAGATCTTCAGAACTTTCACCAGATGCCTGAAAGCAGTTTAAATTCAGCCCAAAGAGCAGTCTGAGGCTTTTACAGTCTGAAGAGGAAAATGCATTATTTATGTCTTTTATTTTCTGTATTCTGATGCTTTGACATCGGGGGTCATGCTGACCCTGGAGGGACTTGTCCCTCCCAGGGTTAACCAATTTCTAGAGATAGTAAACAACTTGCTACTCTAGCCAGTTTTTAAAATGCAAACCAACCAATCCAGAATCCATACTCCCAAATAGCTTCCTTATTGGAACCTCATAGTTCAGGCCACTATCTACTTATACTAATCATTCCAGAGCCAGGCACTGCCTGGGAACTTATGTCCCAGAACCCACTGAAATTATTCAAACTAGCCAATCCTGAGTCTTTTTAACCTACCTTGATTATTTCTTCCTACAGAAACCACAGTAGAGTCTCTTGCCCAAGGTTCCTACCTTCCTCTGCCTCCCGATGAGTCTGGTGCTTCCCCATGTGGCACCCTATGGCACATGGCATGCCCTTTCTTCTTGGAATCTGTGAGTATAACAAACTATAATGGCAGTCACCTCTGGATCTGTTGGCCTTACCATAACTAAATAATAATATAACCTATATTAAAACAGGGAGTGTATTGTAGATAACAAACAGAAACCAGAATTAAAAGGCTAGTGGACGTGTGGAGGCAGGGGACTAGTTACTCCTTCCCTTGATGTGTGCACTACTGGAGTTTCTAAAACAGAGCCACAACCTGGGAAAGGAAGAAAACATCTTGAATTGATGAAGAAAGTCCTAAAATCAGTGAGATAATCCTGAATTTATTATGAAAAAGCGGAGATGAATCTGAATTGGCTGAGATTTAGTTTTAACCAGAACATAGGTCTGAAACAGAAATTAGTTTAAGTTATAGAAAAGTAAAGAAAATTATATCTCCTGTGACTACAAGCTTATAGACTATAATTTGGTCACTAGAACGGGTAGAAGAAAGATTTGGTATAGAAATAAAGAATGGAGTTCACTGAAGAAGCTGGCAAACTATGGCCGATGGGCCAAGTACAACCCAGTTTTTGTAAATAAAGTTTTGTTGGAATAGAGCTACATTCATTCATATACGTATTTTCTATGGTTGGTTTCCAGCTACAAAGGCAGCGTTGAGTAGTTGTGAGAGAGACTGTATGTCCCACTAAGTCTCAAATATTTACTATTTGGCGCTTTACAAAAAAAGTTTGCCCTGGACTAGAGTACAACCTCAGCAAAGGCTAAATTAATCTTGTGACTGCATTCTTCTGACATGTGATTATTTAAATTTCTCCTATTGAGAATAAGCTTGGCCTCAAAACCTGGGGTAGATGGCCCAGTTTCAGAGGTTATGCAAAACATGAGCAACAGGAACAACAAATAGGTGGCACATTATTACAGTTGTCCTCAGAGCTCCTCATATAATCTTTTTCATGTGTTGGGTGTCTACTTACACTTGATGATTTCATTTTATATCTGGAAGGTATATGTTTTGAGTTATCTCTGGGCAGTCCTATTTGTGAATGAAAGTGGTTGTAGCAATTGGGTGATCTTATTCCCTGAGTTCCAGTCCTCTGAGGATGAGAACACAGAATACGGAATCCAGCGGTGTAGGTCTTAGTTTTGATTTGGTCACACTTTCTGTTCAAGCCATCTAAACTGGTGGGCTTCTCAATTGGAGGTGATAATTCCTCTCTGTATCTCAGGGAACATTTGGCTATATCTGGAGACATTTTTGGTTTTGAGAACTGGGTAAGGGCTGGTACTATAAGCAGGGTATAGGCAGGTGGCACTATAAGTAGACAGAGGACAAAGATGCTTCTAGATATCCTACAGGGCACAGGATAGCTCCACACAATGAGGTCTTATCCTGAATCAGGATCTCAAAGTGATGTTAGCACTCCCATATTTGTTGAAGCACTATTCACAATAGCCACGATATGGATATAATTTATATGTCCATTGATGAATGAATGAATTTAAAAATATGGCATATACATACAATCGAATATTATTCAGCTTTAAAAAATAAGGAAATCCCTTAATATATGACAACATGGCTGAACCTTGAGGACATTGTGATAACTAAAATAAGCCATCCAAAGAAGGATACATACTGCATGATTCCATTTATATGAGGTATCGAAAATAGTCAAACTCATGGAAGCAAAGAATAGAATGGTGGTTATCAGGTGCTGTGGGAGAGGAAATGGGGAATTGCTAATTAATATGTATAAAATTTCAATTATGCAAGATAAATAAGTTCTAGAGATCTGTTGTACAAGAAATCTATTGTGCCTATAGTTAACAACACTGTATTGTACATTTAAAAGTCTCTTAAAAAGGTAGAGCTCATGTTAAGTGCATTGAACACAATAAAATCTTTTTGAAAATTGGTAGTCTAAAATGTTAATAGTGCTGAGGTTGAGAAAAACTGGTTTAGATTTTTTGGAGTTCAATTTCCATCAGCTACACATTTGTTCCACCTCACATCAGTTTTTCCAAGATAAAATGGGATTACTATGTAAAAGATCCCATATAATAGATGCTATTCTCAGTATTCATTAGAAATATGAATTTGCTGTAATAATATTTGTTGTAAAATGCTAAGTATTGTGTCATCTTTTTTTTTAAAAAAGATTTTATTTATTTATTTGACAGAGATAGAGACAGCCAGCAAGAGAGGGAACACAAGCAGGGGGAGTGGGAGAGGAAGAAGCAGGCTCATAGCGGAGGAGCCTGATGTGGGGCTCGATCCCGTAACACCGGGATCACGCCCTGAGCCGAAGGCAGACGCTTAACCGCTATGCCACCCAGGCGCCCCAAGTATTGTGTCATCTTATTCAATAGATCACAACTGATCTTTTTCCAGGTTATTCCATTTTGCTGAATCTAGTCCTGATACTGAAATTAATCATGCCCTCTCTGCTCAGGGAACATTCCTTTGTTATAGCATTTACCACATTACCTTAGTTATGCATCTCCTTATGTGCACTATCTTTCTCCTTGAGAGTCTGGATTATACCTCACTTCCATGGTGCTAACCCAAATTCAACACTCAGTAAATGGTAGAAGTAGGGTGTTTGGAATGTCCAGTTAGGGATGGATGTGAATTGTTGAAACGCATTGTATCACTTAGGAATGCTTTCAAGTGCAAGTGCCCCCAGGCTTGATTTACACTGGACCCAAGGGAAGGGAGGGGTTAATTTCAACTCTTTAGCAAGAAGTCCAAATATGGAAGCAGGTGTCAGCACTAACATCTCTTTCTTTGGTTTTCCCTTAAGGCTGGTCTTTTCTCTTCAGCTCCAGGTACCCTTGACCATGCTCAAGGTAGAAAGTAGAGGGAAGTGAGTGTTGCTTAGGCTGCAACCGTACTTTAATTTCGTAAACAGTAACTTTCCTCGGAGTGTCTTTGGTTCAATTCTGCATAGGTATCATAGTTACATACAAACTCTTCTCTGTAAAAAAAAAAAAGCTGTGAAAGGGAGCACGTGTGTTTCCAGTTTCTGTATTAGAATGTGCAAAGGAGGAGGGTGCTGACAGCCGCTTTCGGGAAGCCATCCACACTACATTTCTTGGGTATTTAGGTCATCCATTTTGAAATAAACCTGATATTCATGGAGCCTGGAATTAAAAAGAGAAGTAAGACATTTAAAACAGTTATAGATCTGAGAAATAATACTGACATTCTAGTTAAATATGAGAACTTCTCTAATTTTACTTCTCTCTAAATATAAAATGAGTCCCAAAAGGTTTACTGTAGCATTTAATATGTTTGCCTGCATATTACATAACAGTATATACCAAGAACAAATAAATTTCAATTTCAGGTTTTAAAAAGTATTAATATATTTATAACCTATTATTTTAAATGAAATCAATAATAAAGAAGGAATAGCAGACCTTTGTTATCTAGGGGACTCCAGTATATAATTCCTATTCCCATTTGGGAGATAACACCCAATGATACAGTAGTGGGAGACATAGCGTTATTTCCTTTCATCATAGAACATAGACAATTTCTTTCTTCCCGTGGTTTCATAGCAGGGCACAAGCAGCCACAAGACCTGGTCTCTGCCAGCTGGATCCTACCTGGGACTTGAGTTCTTTAGCCAAAGGAGAGGTAGGATTTATTCGTAGTAGCTGTGAGAGTGACCAGCAGCAGTGGGTCTCTGCAGCAGTGCAGGGCTGTTCTTGTAAGACAGTTCCTATTAAAACATCCTTGATGCGTATGTTGTGCTCTTTCTGAAAATTTTCTTTTTCCTTTTTTTAAAATATCTTATGTCAGTTGTAGTTTTGCAAACAAGAATCCTGATTGATAGCATAACTATTGGTAGAGATATATACTTCTGCTTGCAAAGTTAAGGTCAAATGGTTTGTGAAATTGTATGACAAAAATAGGTTTGCATCCTATTTTTTTTTCTCCTTGCAAACTAAAGGTAAGATGGTTAGTAATAAGTAGACAAAAAAGCCTTCAGAACGCAAAAGAAAATATAAATAGTCTCCAATCTGGCATTTTGGAATTTGAGGCTTGTACACTGTGAGCAAAACAAACTCCTCCAGCTTCTATGAATTCTTCGTACATTTTCCCCTTAATTCCTTATCAAGCAATCGTTTGTCTATTAACCAGGACCATACACAAAATATATTTCCTCCGTTCCTTTTATTAAATTTTCCCTTTGTGATTACCAGTTGAGAAGTTAATAAGAACAGAATCGCCCACCCAAGCATAGCAAAAGCATAAAACTGAAAAGAACAGCATTGACCAAGCAGGTATAGATGAGGCTGGGCCTCATGAATCAGAACGAACACACATGATGATAATGGAAATATCTTACCCACATCTGATTTGCTCGCACATAGTTACTTAGATAACAAATCACACACTCCTGGATAGGGAGCCTCCGATTTGATTTCAATCGCGTAGTCCGAGTTAATATGAAATGACTGCCAGCCCAGCAGACATAAATCTCTACTATCTCATGTTTATCAGTCTCCACATTGGCAGAAATGGGAGTGAAAAGGCATTTTCTCCCACCTTGTTTAGTACACAATTACATGGTTTAAAGAAGATAAGAATTCCGAATTGTTAGAATGATAACATTACTTATGGTTCTCTGAGGACCTAAAGTATTCCCTTTCTCTCAAATGTAGGCACAGCAAAATAGAACCAGTAGGAATGAAAAATGTTAATTGTTTCATGTTCTTTAATTTTGGGCTTAATGGCACAGGCTGTGTGCCACTGAGAAAAATACACATTTGGAGAAAAAGCCTGTTTCGTGACATATTTCTGATTAAGGACAATTTAAACTAATTCTAAGAAAACTCGTACATACTGCATATGCCATAAAATAAGCAATCCACTTAGAAACCAAATGAACATTTATGAGCAATGTGGGTGAATTATGATTGCCCTGGGAGTCTTGGTTTTACTTTTCCTTGCCCTTGTAGGTTTACACGATTGCTCTAGCAAAGATACTGACAAATGGATGTAGTGGTGTGGTTAGGCCTCCGTGGTGTAAAGAAATGATACCGCTGTGAAAATACTCAGCTGTCTGAGTAACAGGAAGTGTCCATGGGTGCGTGTGGTAGCTAGTTCACTGCTCTTGCAGCGATCTCTGCTAACCAACGTGCCTCCTGCTAGCCCGTGTTTGTGTCCTTGACCCCAAGCAAGCAAGGCTTGCCACATAATTAGTTGTACCCTGACGATTTTCAGCCACTCAGAGTTTCTTCTCTCTTCTCTGCTGTAAACTCATCGGTTTTCTAAACCTTCCCAGAGCAAGTCCAATCCATTCACATTGTTCCTTTGGGAATATCTTTACTTGAGATGGCAGTGGGTGGAGGGAAAAATCTTGCCACTATTTTATGAATGTATCTTGAACCTATCTTTTCCAATTGATGACAAGTTCCTTGAGGACAGGGCCCATTTCTTCTTCCTTCCCTTGGTGACACGCAGAAATATAGAGAACATAGCCCACTAGGGAAAAGTCATTCTCATAGAACAGAATCATTCCTACTTTCTGTTTCATATCATTTTTTTCTGTCTTAGCCTGTCGGTCCCTGCTACTAGCTGCGAACTCTCATTCCCTCTATCTCTCTGTCCATTGCTTCACATATTAGTCAAATCTGACAATTTACAACTTTGGCAGGCATTTGGGATGAATCACTCCTGCAGGTTTCAAACTGTTAGCGAACAGGGAGCTATTCTTCAAACTAAATCTTATCTGTAATCCTAATAAAGCACTAAACACAAATTCCAACTGATCTTTAACTGTGTGTTTATTTGCTTAATACATACTCATAAGGACTGGGTTCATGTTTGTTTTATTTACCTTTGTATCTCCAATGTTGGCCTGGAAACAAGTGTGTCATAGACCCTGTCCGTTCATATACTCAGCAAATACACTGAGCATCCACTAAGTGCCAACACTGTTCAAGATGCGAGGAAGACAGTAGTGAATTCAAAAGACACACATATTCCTGATATCTTGAGCTTAGATTCCAGCCAATGAAAGAGTAAGAACTAAGACTTAGCAATGCTTACTCTGCACCTGATACATTTTTAGGTACATTACGTGTATTTTAGACATTTAATCTTCATACTAACCTACATGATAGATACTTTTAAATACCCCTAATTTTCAGATGTGAACACTGAGGCATTTTGTTGAATAAATAAAATATGTATAACAGTTATATGCTATGTTTTATTACTACATATTATGTAACATTATTTCTATTAAGTGACATAACACACGCACAAAAAATACATACAATAGCATACATATCATAGATACACTTATGCATATGTGTATGCACATACACGTGCATACATAGATGAGTATGTATTTACACGTACACATGCATAATACTGATAAAAATGAAACTGCTCTAGCTTATCTGTGTGGTGGCTGAAGCTTTCTCCTCATTCTCACCCACCTTCGCTTTTCATTTTATATTCAGAGATGCTGAGCTTCAGAGAGGGGAAGTGACTTATTTAAGGTCTCACAGCTAATTAATGGCTGAGCCAAAACTAGAACTCTCTAATTTTCAGATAAAACCGTAAGCTCGGGATGTTGTCTTTTACCCAAGAGCTAGGAAGTAGTGAAACTACAATTACATTGTGATTTGCCTGCTTCTTCCCAAGTCATTTCACAAAGCTCCTGACACTCTGGTTGCAACTGTCCTTCACAGATGTGTCTCCTGGCATCCCCAGTCCAAGTCTTTATGTTCCAGCCTCATAGCTTGTCATCCCCCAAATAGACTGACAACCCGCTCTCACACAGCCTGCCTTTGTATTTTGTCTCTTTTCTTGCCCATAATGTGCTTCCCTCCTTCTCAACATGTTAAACTTCTAGTCATCCTACTAGAACCAGCACTGATGTCACACCCTTTTGAGCATCTGAGTGGTCTATACCCCAATCCTATCATCTTTTCCATGTGTGCAGGACCAGCTTCATGGGTGTGCAGCCCAAGGGACCTGCATTTGATTTAATGCATTTTGAAGGTCTTAAGAATCTCCACATTTTCATTTGCACTGGACTCTGAAACTTCTGTAGCCAATCCTGCATGTATCTATTCTTGTAACATGCTGTGCAGACCTCTATTACAATGGGTAACACTTTAAGAAATAATCTGTCTCCTCTGATGGATTATGAGCTCCTTGAAGCCAGGGACTTGTCCTACTCATTATTGTATTCTGAGCATCAATGAACCACTGATGAAGTCCAACAGTCAGTAATGCCCTCCTCTTCATTCCAGAAGAATCTCCTAATTAGAAGAAAGTGCTTGACCTCTAGGAAAGTGCTTAACTCTAGGTAATCTAAATATCCACTCCAGGATGTGGATCATTGCCTTCCCAATGCTGAAACTATTAGCACTCAGTCACGTTCCAGGAACACACAGAAGACATGCGCCTAATACTTCTGCTTCTATTGGCTTCCAATATAAGTATCCCCAGGAGCATAGGACATGTTTTAGTTGCATAGATGAGTAAGAGTATTAAAAAGCGAGAGGAACTGGCATCCCCTGGGTGGGAGTTTGGTTCAGGGATAGGATTGTGATATGATCATACTGACTTCTTTAGACATTCTTATATATTATGGCTGAACAAAAGTAACTGACTTACACAAGACAGATTTTTCTAAGTAAGTCCTCTCTGCCGTATAATTTAGAGTGGATAGCTGGTCTGGTTTTTTTTTCATTGTTTATTATATTGAGGTTTCCCGTTCCTTTTAGAAACAGAGGGACTGGAAGAGGTGAACTAGTGTTAGAGGAGGGAACAGAATAGAAGGCAGAGGTATGATGGCAGTGCTGTTGTCACCTCGGTTTCATTGATAATCTCAAGAAGAACTAGACCAGTGGGAAAGAGAAGGCCAGGTTGGGTAATAGGGACAATGGCAGGGTCAGCCAGTTGAAGGACGCAGCACTTTGTCAGCTTCAAGCATCCACACCTCATGATCCACATCCACATGATGGAAGCTGCATGGGGACTCTGCCTTCAGTGTCATCCCCAAATCACTGGACATTACTCAAAATTCTGATGACCCAAGCTTCATACTAGGGGCTAGGAATGCAGAGATTAGGAAAACATAGTCCTCCAAAAGCCATAGTGTATATAGGTTCAGAGCTGAGGTTTTGAAACACTGGATTTGAAATCTGGCTTGCCCACTTACTGGCTGAGAAATCTTGGCCACTTACTGGCTGAGAAATCTTGGGCAAGTTATTTAATCAACCTGTGCCTCAGTTTCCTCATTTATAAGATCAGATGGTTATATTATTATTACAAAGATTTCCCTTGAGGATTAATTTGAGTTAATACATAAAAGCACTTAGAATAAAATGCTAGCAACATAGAAGCAATATTTCAATATTTTTAGCCAGCTGTAATTGGGTAGGGAAGATAGATATATTACTAGAGGACTTTGACATGAGGAGGTTGAAGCCAAATCCCTGAAGTCTGGAGGAACACACCATTAAGAGCAAATTAAGTGAGAAACAGGTTTAGCAACAATGGTTGTGGATCACATAATTATGACACAAAATAGGTGCCTTAATAGACCTAATTTCCAGAAGCTCTTGAATCACACATGGTGTGGTTTGGAAGGGGGTTGGCTCTGTATGCCTTCCAGGGACAATTCCGGTCAGAGAGAAGACGGTGAGGGAAAAGCATGGGCAGGTTTGCCTCCAGCTCCTGATCTGGGGTCTATACAGGAGAAGAAGCAGTTGTTATTTCCTCTCTTATGTGTGTACTTGGCAGCAGGGAGGGATTTCTCATGGTCTCTTATCATTTTGTGACTATTTTTATTTCAATAAATATTGACAGATATGAAATGCCTAAAATAGAAAAAGAAAGAAATTGTCATCAGTGAAGTTCCTCAATGACTCCCTAATGCCTGGCAGCCTAGGTGACTATACTGTGACAAAACTGAGCCCTAGAACCAGCTCAGATTTCGACACTGCTATGGCAAGAGGTCACATCAGTTGGGTTGGTTTCCTGCGAAGGACAAGAAATGTGGTCAGCAGACAGGGTGCCATTGCCCGATCATGAAAATGTTTCTGTTGTTTACGAGTTAATCTGAACTGTTCACAAATGAAAACGCTATTGGTCCTCTGAGTCTAGTTTTTCTTTCTCATCTCTTCTCTCCTTTTCAAGACAGCCAGCTTTCCGATGAAATTCACATCCTAGATAAGACCCTTGCTGCACGGGTAAGATAGCAGACATCAAGGTTCACTGACGATGTAAGTTATGAGCAAATCAAAACCACTGCTCTGTGTCCTGTCCAACAGAGATATGGCATTTATATTAATATTTGGGTAAGTTTCTCAATTAGTGATTGATGAACTAAGCCTCATCTTCATAGTGTGGTGATGTAATTTTCCTCTGTGGATGGTGTTTGCATTGTAAATCTTTTAGAGGGCAAGAATGCTGCATTCTTACCATGTAATAATATCTCGAAGTGGGACTACGCTGGGAAGATTTTTTTTTTTAATAGAGTCTAAGAAATAGTGCATTTCATACAAAAATAGTGCAGTCCACATACAATTTTGAAACACATTGGGTGGGAGCCTGTCAGATAACTAGTTACTGCAGGAGTGGGAAGTGATTACCTTTGCAAGGGTATTCGGGCCTTGTGTCAAGGTGTGGCTGTCATCTGGTAAACAAGGTGTTAGGGAGTCCTGGACTTTCAGATTATAAATACCTTGCAAATAATTTGATGTCCTTTCTCTCTAACACCTCATAATTCCTGTAGTCTAGCTGTGGAAATGCATTTCATTTTATTTATTTATTATTATTTTTTTAAAGATTTTATTTATTTATTCGACAGAGATAGAGACAGCCAGCGAGAGAGGGAACACAAGCAGGGGGAGTGGGAGAGGAAGAAGCAGGCTCATAGCGGAGGAGCCTGATGTGGGGCTCGATCCCATAACGCCAGGATCACGCCCTGAGCCTAAGGCAGGCGCTTAACTGCTGTGCCACCCAGGCGCCCCTATTTATTTATTATTAAAAATAAAGTATTTTCATTTAATGGCAACTTTAAAATTCACGTTTTCATTTTGGCCAACTAATGGTCATTTTAAATCAGTGGGTTGGAATCCTAAGCAGGGGATCACTATTTGGAAAAATTTTCTTCAACAAGAAATGGACCCAATTCTTACTTAACTCCAAAAAAAAAAAAATCATTTTCTATTTGCCTTGATTAAATTTTCCATTAACTTGAGTCTTAAAAATAACATTTACACTGCTGGGCTTGCAAACATTTTCTAGATTTTCTTGGTAACATTTATATATATTATTCCACTACTTGTGCAGCCACAGAAGTGATCTGTTTTTCCTTTGGGCTTTCTCCCCACTTTAACTTCAGCCAAAAATGAAGTGCTAATCCCACATTTTGGGCAGACATCTTGCCTGTTTCTAAAAACCTCAGCCACCAGCCAGCATTATCAGGAAGCTTTTAAAATACCACTATAGGCACAGGCTATGTAGTGGGAAATGGATTGTGAAAAATCCAGGAATACCAACTTTTCCTCTCCATGTTGGAAAGTGCGTGTCCTCTAAGCACAGATGAGGAAGGTCTCTTTTGTCAGCCTGCTACCTGCATCATGACACCTTATGCCTTAATCTTGGTAAACGCTTGTCTGATGGTACCTAAATGTAGAGCAAACAAACAAACAAAACCCCTGAATGTGTGTGTTTCCAGCAAAATGTAACTGCTCTATTCCATGTTGCCTTGGGCCAAGAACACTCTTTCTGTACCACATTCCACCCTTTCCTCATGGAGTTCACAAATTGTGTTTTCAAATATAAGAGAATTTCTACACAATGGAAAGTGAAGTTCAAGTCTTATAGAAATATCCTAAGGGCACCCAGATGATAACAGAGGCTATTAATTCAGAACTCTAAAGCAAGTAGTCAGTTTGTGTTTGGTAGGGACTCAAAGGCAGGCAGGGAAGTGAGAAGGCTTAATAGTGAAAAAAAAAGGGGGGAATCTTCAGGCGTGCTCTGGTTGGAGTTTGTTGGTGTGTAGTACTGAAGACAAAATTAACTAGAAGCAGGCATCTTGAGCAGTTGTCCGGGGAGCGCATTTGACTTTCTCTGTTTGGTCCTGCATTGAAAGGATGGAGTGGAGGAGGGATAGGGAAGTATGCAGTCATTGACCAAGGCCTGACAATTCTAAAACAACTGTTATAGGTGATGAGATCAGGGACTATAAGTGAGGTTCAGTAGGGTGGAGTCCGGAGCCGAAGACCAACAAAGAATTCTTGAGGCGTCTTTGGTGCAAAATGGTGCTTTATTAAAGCACGGGGATGGGACCCCTGGGCAGAAAGAGCTGCTGCCCCGGGGTTGTGAGGGGTGGCTGATTATATACCTGGGGTTGGGGGAGGTAAGGAAAAAGGGAGGTTGAGAAAATACTTTCGTATGTAATAGAAGATTCACAGGATACCAGAGGCCTTGCCATTGTCAAGTTTAAGGTTGTTTTTCCCTCTAGCAAGGCATTAACATTAAGATGGTTGGGAACTTCTGGAGGCTGCAGATTAATAAGGACATTTAATTGTATCTACATTTCCTTCCAGAAGCTAGGTTATTGATAGAAATGCTTCGTTCTTGTAAACTGCTAAAGACATTTGTAAACTGAGGGATTGTGGTGTCTATAGGTTAACTATTTCTTTGCCCTTTAGGGCAGCCAGGAGTGCCTGAGGAATGTCACGTACACTCCATGGGGGGGGGAGGGGGTGCGGGGTGTCAGTTTCTGCTTTGTCTTCGGCTTGCCTTCTGTCCCCTCATCAATAGGTGTTATAGGCTGACTTCCTGGGTATGTTATATGGATCAGAGTTTATTGTCATACATGGTCTGGCTATTGTCTATCTGTGTATTCAGTCCATAGGTCTATGTAAAGGAAAGACTCATCTACCAGTGAAGGTTTAGAACAACTTCAACCTGTATGGTAGCCACTGGACTTCTATTGTTATTGAACATTTGAAATGTAGCTAATCTGAAATAAGATATGCTGTAAATGTACAATACCCACTGAATTTCAAAGCCTCCACATAAAAAAAAGAAAAAAAAAAGAACTCAATAATGATGTTTTTAATATTGAGTGCATGTTAAAATGATAATATTGGGGATATATTAAATTAAAGAGAATATATGATTAAGATTAATTTCACCTCTTTTTTAAAAAAATTTTTTTAATGTGGCCAGGAAATAATTTTAAATTTCATATGTGGGTCATGTCTGTGGCTTGCATTGACATATTAAAGTCTCAGTGAGACTTGAGTGTGAGGGTGATGTTTTCCTTGGAAAATCCTTTACAAATCCTCACATATTATACATATGCCATAACCCGAGCAGAGCAGCTCATAGTGAGAAGGCAATTTTTGGACTCAGGAGATGAGGAAAAAAGACTTACCTACTCAAAATATTGCTACATAAAAATTTCATAGGCTTGGCTCTCTATGAAATATATTTTATATATAAAAATAATATATATATAAATATAATAATAATAATAAATATATATAAAATATATTTTATAGAGAGCCATAGGCTTGGCTCTATATATCTTTGAGAAGAGGATGCACATTAGTTTAGGAAATCCTTTTAATGTTCCCTTTGATTATATGAATACCAAATAATAGAAAAGAGGGATTGAATGGAGGAATTCTTAGCGGGCATTAAAAACTAAAAGGGTTGCTTACTGAATTGATGAGATTATTGTGGCATTAATATTTTTTTCTCTTCTTAGAGAAATAAGCTAGCAGCCAAACATAAGAGGACCCTGGGATTCAGGAAGGACATAGCACAGTGTCCGTATTTTCTGTATGGCAGTCAACTGGGTGATAAGGAAGAAGCTATCTCTAGGGGAACCCTTATGGTGGGACTTGAGAAGTCTCATAACCAGTTTTAAGCTCTTTTCCCCTTTTGCTTTGGAATTCCTTGTTTAATATGGTCAAGTCTGTAGTAAATCAAGGCGTTGGGATTGGGGGTGGGATTGGCACATACTCAGGGAATGAAAGGAAAGACTTGTAGGGGAGGAAAAATTATTTTTCCTCTACCCTTCTGGTTCTTTGCTGAGACTTTCCCCCCAACTCTGTAATAAAAGACAGGTTAACAGGAGAAAAACACGCAGAAGTTTAATAATACATATAACTCCTCTGTTTGCATGGGAGAGACCCATGAAAACTAACTCTGAAATAGCCCAAGCCACCACTTTTAACATCATTTCCAGCTAAAGACAAAAGAAGTGTTGGGGGTGGGAGAGCAATTTGTAGAAGGTTATCAGGCAAATCACAGTAAACAGGGGTATAGTTGTTATGCAGATTTAAGTTCTTGACTTCCCCACTGAGTTCCTAGAGTTCTTCTCCGTACAGAAAGAAAGACACCATTACAAATGAAGGTTTCCCTTATAAATTCAAATATCTCTTACAAAAATATTCTCTGCTTGGTTTTTAGAGGTTCTCCCTTGTCTGCTGAGTTTTTGTTGTTGTTTTTGTGTTGTTGTTTTTTTAATAACTAACTCAGAATAATCCTTATGTTAAAGAAGCATCCTTTGGAATGGTATATTCTCCTCTCCTCAGACTGCGTACACAGTTAGGGTGGATAAAGCACATTCATCAAATCCTCTACTTTCATCCATGTCCTTTGTAGTGTGTTTGTTCAAAACAAGCTTTTAAAGAAGACACCCAATTTTAATACCATAAAACTATTATCCACTATTGTCTTCCATGAATCTTTTTTTTTGTTAGCTCAAGAATACAAAACTGCTGCAAGTCTCAAAGCGTTCATACTGTTGAATGGGTTGCTGTAGATTAAAAATAGCACAGCAGTTTATCTTTGGCTGCTGGGGTATTGGTTTACTTTTCTCACAGAAACAGGCTTTAATTACAGAGCAAAGAATAAACTGGACTAGATTGCTCCTTGGAAAGACTGACATTTTGGTCTCTCCCACAAAATACTTATTGATGTTGATGTAAGGGAAAGAGAAGAGTCAGAATACAAAGGAGCTTTGTGTTGCCAGCAGTTGGGAAAGCATCCTTTGTCTTCCCAACTTAGCAGTTTTGATATGGAAGTCAGCACAAGAGAATAAATATCAAACACAACATTGTCATTTTCACAATCTCTTTTGTGACTGTACTTTAGAAAACACCCGCAGTGAGACCATTGAAGTATTTGGGCTTCTGGGGGAAAAAGAAAAACTGACCACAACCCAAATTTATGCTTAAGAAAAGATGTTATTTACAAGAATTTTAGCTGCATTTTCTACATGTGTTGAAAGAGAGATGATGATTTAACATCCCAAAAGAAGAGAAAAGCCCTCATTCAGAAAAATTGGTGACATGTAAAACCTGTGAATGCAGTTTGGGTTTAATTAAAATGCATATGCAGTGGTATATTTCAAAAGAAGAGAAAGTTTGGGTATTCAGGACTAAAAATGTCAGGAATTCTTTTCCCATCCCATGAAGGGTTTCATAACAATTCCTTAGAGTAATATTCTTTTGAAGTAGGTAAACATATGCTATTAGCTAGATAAATAAGGTAGATAGCAAAGGATAACACGTGAAAAGAGAGATCCCTCTGAAAAAGGTTTTCTTAAATACACAGGTAAAGGGATAACATTAGGAGCAACCATCACAGGGGCAGTGCAAATGGAAAGATTTTCATTAAGAAAATCTAGCTAGAAATATTTTCAGGCGTTGTTTACAAATGGCAGCTTCTTAGTTTATTGGCTTGAGGTCTTACTTTTTTCTGTATTGTCACAGCAAGTCCTAACAAGATGGAGTGGAAAGAGAGAGAAAAAAAGGGAGAGTGAGAGAGAGAGAGAGAGAAAGAAAAAAATCTTTCATTGATTCCACAGAATACAAAAGCAGGACATTTTATTTGTACATTATTTTACAAAATGAGAGACAAATGAAATCAAACAATATTTCAGAAAATAAAAAGGTGATGCGAAAAATTTCTGAAGTCCAATTTCTTAGCATTCCTCAAAAGAGTGTGATGTGAGTAGGGAGATATAAGGACTTCAAAACATGAATTCACTCGTAGTCAGTTTAAGCTAGTTCTTGGCACCCTCAAACCCTCATCATTCTCAAGTGTGCAGAAGGAATGCTTTAAATAACTCATGAAAATGGCAAAGTAGAATTTCAGATTTCAAAACACTTCAGTGCAAAGCAACCCATAAGAACAGCATAAAAATCATCATTCTCTAACAGTATTCCCTGCCCCACCCCCCAGGGTCTGTAGCAGCAGGGTAGGACACAATACAAAGCAAATGGAGCATACATACTTCTGCTTTTTAAAGACTGCACTGATAGTTATTTCCTTTTAAAATGTGAAGTGTCTTTTTATGGACTGACAAAATAAAACTCTGAAGATAAATAAAGTTACTTTTATAAATGGCAGGACAGTAGCAATATCCCATGGTAAAACCCGTTTCAAGGACAAATTCCTAATAGGAAACTTGGTAGTTTTAGAATTATATTCAACTAGTTTTTAATCTATTAGCCATTATGGTTATTCAGCATGAGCTCCAGAGATATTATTTATTTAAAGGTAGATTAAAAAAATATTGAGGAGTGCCTGGGTGGCTCAGTCATTAAGCGTTTGCCTTTAGCTCAGGTCAGGATCCCAGGACCCTGGGATCGAGCCCCGCATGCGGCTCCCTGCTCCGCTGGAAGCCTGCTTCTCCCTCTCCCACTCCCCCTGCTTGTGTTCCCTCTCTCGCTGTGTGTGTGTCTCTCTCTGTCAAATAAATAAATAAAATCTTTAAAAAAAAATATTGAGATAATGGGTTCACTGCTTCAGCATAAATTGAGAAAATGGCGGTCATCAAAGATAATATCGATTGTCTAACTTTCCTAGGTCAAATGATCTCAGAGTGTGATTCCCAGATTCTGTCTGTCCTTACCAAAGATTGGGTGGATCAACCTGAGCCTCTGTTACAAGTGTGAAATCCATAAGGGAAAGACAGAACTGTCGTTCTGGGAAGGTAACTTGAATTCTCACTTTCTGGAATAGCGCCATGGTTCTGAATTCACAGATGCTATGGTCCTGTTATGATTACTCAACTCCCTAGGTCACAGTGGCTCAAATTCTGCCACTGGCATTTTAACCTGTACCCCAACTGTTTTATTTGTCATATTGCCACCTGTGCACTCAGACCAAAACAGAGGGAATGGCTAGAAGCCATAATATTGATGGCCAAGGTCAAAAAAGTCATGAAATTTCATTGGGCTGCCAGTGGAAAGGGTTCCTATCTCTGAACTCATCTCAAAGCAATAACTACTTTCTCATTAAAGAGTTATAACTATACCCTTAAAACAAACACCTTCCTACAATAGACTCACGATGCTGCCAGTCACTAGCTTAACAAATGTGATCTCATTTAATCTGTAAGTAGCATTAACTACCTGAAAAGATTCATTTGCTCTAATTCCTAGAATTTTGTATATTTAAGTCTATGACCTAAACAATGAAGTATAGAAGCTTAGATGAGATACCCGATCAGATTGGAACAAATAATTTCTCTCTGATTCAACACTGTATGATTCATATAATCATTTCTTTATGATGTAAAGGAAGATCAGATTCGGAAGTGCTTTTTTAACTTGTACTACGGTCAGAAAGAGGTCTCTTTTATCTCGAATCTTGTATACGAAGCTTTGGAACATAATAACAAGAGAAAGGATCTTGGAATCTGATCAAAATATGAAAACCTTTTGGTTTCTCATATGAGATTAACCATCAAAATTGGGTCAATTACAACACATGCAATAGGAATAAGGTAAGTAACTGAAATTCATCCTCTGCATTATCTTAGAGCCTATGCCAAAGTCCAGCAACAAAGAATTTGTCCTTAATGGCAATAAACATTATAACTACTAAAGTTAAAGATTGTGGGATTTTATTTCCAGAAAAAAATAGAAAGGTCTTTCTTAAAAGTGGCAAAGTATGATGGAGGTCTCCTAGAACTTGATTGAATCACTTCCTCATTGGACCTCAACTTCTATATGTATAAAGCAAAGGAAATCATCCAGCTGGTCTTTGAGTTTCTTTTTAGCACAGAGAGCCCTTGATTCCACATATTCCCAGTTGCTAACACAGTATCATATTACAGAGATAACAATAAGCACAGTTAAGATATTAAAATAATAACTAATGCTTTATCTCCTTGTGACTTGGCCATTGCCTTTGTTCTTACAGTGGATACATAGCATTCTGTTTGTGTAATATAAAAAATACTAATTGCTACTTACCCTGATATAAAATTGGAGTCTTTAAAGGACATCTCTTAAGTATTTATCCTTGGTAAATAAAACAGATTTTGGCATAGGTGGTTATTTGTTGTCAAAGTAGGTACAAAATCTTTTAATGAAAATGCAATGGTCTAGGAACTGGTTTGGAATCCATAAGCTAAACTAAAAGATAGTTTTTTCAGTGGTACTTAATATCCTGAATTGAATTTTGGATTACTCTATTTGGAATACTTGTCAGTATATTAAGTGCATATGAAATCATGCTGAGAATGTGCAAAGATTTCAGCAGAGCCTAATTTCTATTTCAGTGCATGAATTCCTCTTTTTGTTAAAATTTTGTAAAGCTTCTAAATTGTCCGTACCTCCTATAGCACAGTTAGCATGTCTTCATGGGATTAGAAGGGGTACCAGACCTATCCCTCCCCTTCAAAGCTAACAGATATCCAAATGAAGCTAGGTAAGGTGTGAGCAGTAATGAGACTGAGATAAATACTGTATGTTTGCTCTAAGAAATAAGTCTAGTGTAACTAAATGGTATACTGGTAGAAGATAAGCTGCTAGATTTCTTGAAGTTGCATTTTGCAAAGCTTATAGGGGGAAAGGAAGTGAATACATTTTTAAATGAGACTTTCAGTGAGAATTTTTGGTGGATTCCATAACCTCATATACCATGAATTTTAGCCAATGAGGACTAAAATTTCTACCGTAAGCAAATTCTGCACACTGGTGAAACTCTTCTTGGACTCACGGCAAGTCTTTTTGCCTCCTTCAAAAAAGAAAAGAAAAAAGGAACCTATTAATTGGACTCAGAGAATAAATCAGGATCCGATTACATAGTTTAGCTGGCAAATTAATTTGTGAATTTTCCAACATTTTTAAAAGGACACGTGTTGAAGTGCTGAACTCCTGCCCTTGGTAGAGCTTTCAGGGCCCTTCTGAGACATGCAGATACAGAGAGAAAACATGTACAATAATGAGAAGCATTTTCAAGATATTTAGTGATATTTGCTCTCAGAATTCTATTAATTTAAGAGAATGACTTGCAACTGTTACTGCATTAAGAAACTTGGCAAGCGCTAGAGTATAATTATTCCTGCTACAGTACTAACACATACAAAAGAAAGGAAACCATTCATGGAATGTGTATATATATTTTTGGCTATTCTTATTTATATTGTTGTGATTTACAGTTCCCAGAAATTTGCTCCTTTCTTCCTCTGTGCTGAAGAAGGATGTATACATACATGGTATTGCATTTCTGACAATTGGTATTCCCCTGAAGAGCTAGCCTTGACTAAATAAGAGATGCTAATTCCTAGGAAAGCTGTTAATGAATCCTTAGCAACTGCCTTATGGGTATCCCAAAGATTAGTTTTTTTTCTTGGCAGTATTCATCATTATTTGCTTGATGGCTAAGCAGGATAATTCTTAATTTCGTGAGAGTGATCGGAGCATTGCAGATGCTTCTCATGTCTTCGTCCAGAAGCACTAAATGCCAAGAGTCATTATGACTACCCAACATACACCATATCTAAACTCTTCTTAGAAATCTCTGTTTGAAGACCACTGCAAACAGATGAAACTTCGAGAATGATCTTCAAGTTATCCTGGGAGTGCTTCTATGCTAAGCTTTCTCTTAAGATGCCTCTACTAACATTGTAGAATGTGGGAAATTTTAAATGCCTCCTCTCCCTAGGGCCTTCTGCAATATGCTTCATATTGTTAAAAGTAATTGCTCTTTGCCTGGTTATTTGTGACTAAGTTAAAGAAAAATAAAGAAATGGCACTTTCTTTACTGACCCAGCTGGCTGAACCATCTCACCCTGTTACCTAGGAAGGGTAACATCAAAGAGTTATTTCCAGAATATCTGTTCATCAAGACACAGATATGTGTTGTCCTGAGGTCCAGCAAAGGCTCCTGTGATGACTCTACTTCACCATATATTTTTGGAAACTGAATCAGGAACCCAGAAATTAACTAAGGATGGGGGAACACATGAAGACAGAGATGAGTTTAAGTTCATCGGAACTCAGTAAAATGAACTGACAGCTATCAAAAGATTAGGGTTTCAAATAAAATTCTGGTGCTTAGTTAATAATAATGTACCAATGTTAGTTTCTTACTAGTGCTAGTGGTATGTATGAATCAGTATAGCATAATTTCTATGAGACACTGTTCAGTATGCTGTGCTATGTCGTCCTTCTGGCAAATATGCTATGGTTACATAAGATGTTAACAGTGGGGAAAACTGAGTGAGGGGTATAGAAGAAATCTGTGTGCTATCTTTGCAACTTTTCTATAAATCTAGAATTATTCCAAAGTAAAAATATATATATTTGTTTAAAAAAATTTCCCTCTAAACTCATTCCTTTTAACTCACAATGCCTTCTTTTTCTTCCCATTCTTTCTTTTCCCTACCTGAACCTGCTCCCCAGTTTCTTCTAACCTCTCGAGACTGCCAGCTCAACCTATTTTCCATCTGGGATCGCTGCAGAGGCTCAAAACCCAAACCATGGGTTTCTCATGAACAGTATGCCTCTAGCTCTGTGCTCTCCCTTGCTTGCTTTCCTTTTTGTGTTTTCTCTCCTTGTTTATTTTTTAAATTGTGTAGGTCTTTATAGTTTGCAGAGCAACTTCCTATGCACTTTTTCTTTTGATCCTCATAATACCTAGGTGATTTGGTCCTAATTATGATTATTCTTTCATATTTAAAAAATTTTAATTCCAGTGTAATTGACATACAGTGTTACATTGGTTTCAGGGATATAAGATAGTGATTCAACAGTTCCATACATTACTCAGTGCTCATCATGATAAGTGCACTCTTAAACTCTTCACCTATTTCACCCATCCTTCCACCCACCTCCCAGCTGGTAACCATCACTTTGTTCTCTATAGTTAAGAGTCTGTTTTTTGGTTTGTCTCTTTATTTTTCTTTGTTCCTTTGCTTTGTTACTTAAATTTCACATAGGAGTGAAATCATGTGGTATTTGTCTTTCTCTGACAGCCTTATTTTGCTTAGTATTACACTCTTTAGCTCCACCCATGTGGTTGCAAATGGCGAGAATCCATTCTGTTTTATGGTTGAATAATATTCCATTGTATATGTATACCATTTCTTTTTTATCCATTCATCTATTGATGGACACTTGGGCTGCTTCCATAATTTGGCTATTGTAAATAATAGCCAATAAACATAGGGATGCATACATCCCTTCAATTTAGTGTTTCCACATCCTTTGGGTGAATACCCAGTAGTATGATTATTGGATTGTAGGCTAGTTCTGTTTTAATTTTTTGAGGAATCTCCATATGGTCTTCTGCAGTGGCCTCAACAGTTTGCATTCCCACCAACAGTGCCCAAGGGTTCCTTTTACTCTACATCCTTGCCAACACTTGCTGTTTCTTGAGTTTTTTGTTTTAGCCATTCTGAAAGATATAAGGTGATATCTCATTGTAGTTTTGATTTTCATTTTCCTATGATGAGTGATGTTAAATATCTTTTCATGTGCCTCTTGACCATTTGCATGTCTTCTTTGGGGAGATGTCTGATGTCCTCTGTCCATTTTTTAATTGGGTTATTTGGGTTTTTTTGGTGTTGAGTTGTACAAATTCTTTATATATTTTGTATAATAACCCTTTATCAGATATGTCATTTGCAAATATCTTCTCCCATTAGTTTTGTTGATTGTTTGCTGTGTGGAAGCTTTTTATTTTGACATAATCCCAATAGTTCATTTTTGCTTTTGTTTCCTTTGCTGCCAGAGACATATCTAGAAAGATGTTACCATCAATGCCAGAGAAATTATTGCCTATGCTCTCCTTTAGGATTCTTATGGTTTTGGTTTCACATTTAGGTCCTTAATCCCTTTTGAGTTTATTTTTTTATATGGTATAAGAAAGTGGTCCAGTTTTATTCTTTCTACGTAGCCATCCAGTTTTCCTAACACCATTTGTAAAAGAGGCTGATTTTTCTCATTGAATATTCTTATCAAAGAATAATTGTCAAAGATTAATTGTGGGTTTATTTCTGGACTTTCTATTCTGTTCTATTGATCTATGTGTCTATTTTTGTGCCAGTATCATACTATTTTGACTGCTATAACATGGTAATAAAACTTGAGGTCTGGAATTGTGATCCCTCCAATTTTGCTTTTCTTTTTTCAGTATTGGTTTGGCTATATGGGTCTTTTGTGGTTCTGTATAAATTTTAGGATGTTTATTCTAGTTCTGTGAAAAAATGCTGTTGGTATTTTGATAGGCATCACATTAAATCTGTAGATTGCTTTGGGTAGTATAGATATTTTAACAATATTTGTTCTTCCAATCCATGAGCATGGAATGTCTGTCCATTTCTTTGTATTGTGTTCAATTTTTTTCATCAGTGTTTTATAGTTTTTAGAATACAGGTCTTTCACCTCTTTGGTTAAGTTTATTCCTAGGTATTTTATTGTTTTGGGTGTAATTGTAGATGGGATTTTTTTCTTAGTTTCTCTTTCTGCTGCTTCATTATTAGTATATAGAAATGCAACAGATATCTGTACATTGATTTTGTATTCTGTGACCTTACTGAATTCTTTATCCATTCTAGTAGTGTCTTAGTGAAGTCTTTAGGATTTTCTATATATAGTATCATGTCATCTGCAAATAATGAAAGTTTTACTTCTTCCTTACCAATGTGGAAGACTTTAATTTCTTTTTTTTGTCTGATTGCTGTGGCTAGGACTTCCACTACTGTGTTGAATAAAAATGGTGAGAGTGGATATCTTTATCTTGCTTCTAAGCTGAGGGAAAAAGCTCTCAGTTTTTCCCCTTTGAGTATGTTAGCTGTGGGTTTTTCATAGATGGCCTTTATTATGTTGGGCATGTTCCTGCTAAACATACTTTGTTAAGGGTTTTTATCATGAATGGATGTTGTACTTTGTCAAATGCTTTTTCTGAAGCTATTGAAATAATCATATATTTTCTATCCTTTCTCTTATTGATGCAATGTATCATGTTAATTGATTTGCAATTACTGAACCACCATAGCATCCCAGGAATAAATCCAACTTGATTGTGGTGAATGCTTTTTTAAATGTATCATTGAATTTGTTTTGCTAATATTTTGTTAAAGATTTTTGCATGTATGTTCGCCAGAGATGTTGGCCTGTAATTCCATTTTGTTGTGCTATCTTTATCTGGTTTTGGTATCAAGGTGATACTGGCCTCCTAGAATGAATTTGGAAGTTTTCCTTCCTCTTCTATTTTTTAGAATAGTTTGAGAAGAATAGGTATTAGCTCTTCTTTAAATGTTTGGTAGAATTCACCTGTAAAGCTGTCTGGTCCTAGACTTTTGCTTGTTGGGTGTTTTTTGATTACTGATTCAATTTCTTTGCTGGTAATCCCTGCTCAAATTTTCTGTTCCTTCCTATTTCAGTTTTGGTAGATTTTTTGTTTGTGTATTTGTTTGGGTTATTTCTTTTGTTTTGTTTTTGTTTTTTCATTTGTTTGTTTTTTGGTAGGTTATGTGTTTCTGGGAACTTATGCATTTCTTTCTTGTCCAATTTGTTGGCACATAGTTTTTCATCATATTCTCTTACATTTGTTTGCATTTCTGTGGTGTTGGTGGTTATTTCTTCTCTATCATTTGTAATTTTGCTTATTTGAGTCTTTTTTTTTTAAATGAGTCTGGTTAGAGTTTTATCAATTTTGTTGATGTCTTCAAAGCACCAGCTCCTGGTTTCATTGATCTGTTTTATTGTTTGTTTTTTATTTTCTGCATCCCAAAGATTTTGGACGATTGTGTTTTCATTTTCATTTCTGACCATGTAATTTTTTATTTCTTGTTTGATTTTTTTGGTTGACCCATTCATTGGTTAGTAGCATGTTATTTAGTCTCCATGTACTTGTGCTTTTTCTGGTTGTTTTCTTCTGGTTGATTTCTAGTTTCATAGTGTTGTCATTAGAAAAGATGCATAGTGTGACTCCAATTTTTAAAAATGCGTTGAGACTTGTTTTGTGGTTTAATATGTGATTGATTCTGGAGAATGCTCCATATGCACTTGAAAAGAGCTTGTATTCTGTTTTTTTTAGGGTGGAATGTTCTGAATGTCTGTTAAATCCTTCTGATCCAGTGTGTCATTCAAAGGCACTGTTTCCTTATCGATTTTCTGTTCAGATGTTTTGTTCATTGATGTAAATGAGGTGTTAAAGTCCCCTACTACTATTGTGTTAAAATATTAGTTCCTTTATGCTTGTTATTAACTGTTTCGTGTATTTGGATGTTCCCATGTTGGGTGTAGAAATATTTGCAATTGTTATATGTTCTTGTTGGATTGTCCCATTTATTTCTATATAGTGTCCTTCCTTGCCACTTGTTACAGTCTTTGTTTTAAAGTTATTTTTTTTTTCAGTATAAATATTGTTACCCTGAGTTTCTTTTCACATACATTTGCATGATAAATATTTCTCCATCTCGCTTTCAATTTGCAGGTAACTTTAGATGTGAAATGAGACTCTTGTAAGCAGCATAGAGATGGATCTTTTTCTTTTAACCATTCTATCACCCTGTCTTTTGATTGGAGCATTTAACCATTTACATTTAAAGTAATTAACAATAGGTATGTATTTATGGCCATTTCATTACCTGTTCTGCGGTTGTTTTTGTAGTTCTTCTCTGATTCTTTTTTCTCTTGCTCTCTTCTCTCACAGTTTGCTGGCTTTCTTTAGTGGTATATTTGGATTCCTTTCTCCTTAATTTTCCTTATCTATTACTGGTTTCTGATTTGTGGTTACCATTTGGTTTGTATATAACATTTTCTGCATATAGAAGTCTTTATAAAGTTGATGGTCACTTAAATTTGAACCCAATTTTTCTCTCTCCCCTCCTTGTTTTAGGTATATGATATCATATTTTACATCCTTTTATTTGTGAGTCGAGTCCCTTGACTGATTTTTGGAAATGTACTTAATTTTACTGCTTCTGTGTTTCCTACTTTTTGTACTCCTATTTACGGTGTTTTCTTTCCATTCAAAGAGTCCCTTTTAACATTTCTTTTAGGGCTGGTTTAGTGGTCATGAACTCCTATAGCTTTGTCTGTCTGGGAAACTCCTTATCTCTCCTTTTATTTTGAAAGATAGCCTTGTTGGATAGGATATTCTTGGCTGCATATTTTTTTCTTTTCAGCACTTTAAATATATCACACCACTCCTTTCTTATCTGCTGAAAAATCATCTGATAACCTTATGGGGTTTCCCCTTTATGCAACTGTCTTCTTTATTCTTGCTGTTTCTTAATTTTGTCTTTATCCCTACTTTTGCCATTTTTGTTACTATAGTGTGGACTTCCTTGTGTTGATTTTGTTGGGGGATCCCTGTACCTCCTGGATCTGGCTATCTGTTTCCTTCCCCAGATTAAGGAAGTTTCCAGATATTATGTATTCAAATAAAATGTCTGTCTCTTCTTCTGGGATCCCTATAATACAAATGTTATTATGCTTGAGAAGTCTGTGAGTTCCCTTATTTTCATTCTGGATATATTTCATCCTCTGACTTGCTCAGCTTGATTCAATTCAACACAATTGTTTCAATATAATTTGATGACCTTAAAAATAAATTCAGTTTCAAATACCATGTTCTTCATCTTCGATTAGTTCTTTTCAAATTTCCTTTAGGGTCTCACTGATATCTTCCATTCTTTTTTCAAGTTCAGTGATCTTTATGATTATTACTTTAAATTCTCTATCAGGCATATTATTTATCTCTTTCACTTAGATCTCTTGCTATGATTATGTCCTGGTCCTTCATTTTGTCTCCTCATTTTGTCTGACTCTTTGTGTCTGTTTCTCTGTGTTAGGGAAGTCAGCTATGTCCCTTGCTCTTAGAAGTAATGGCCTTATGAGGAAGAGGTCTTGTAGTACCCTGCAGAGCAATGTCCCCTATTTGCCAGAACCTGTTGCTTCACAGGGTGTTTCCTATGTGTGTTTGCTGTACCATGCTGTTGCATTTTGGATACTTTTTTCCTTCAGTTTAGTCATCTGCAGTGGTTCTCTTTGCCTATTTTGTGTTTGGTCCTTGTGTGTTCATAGATCAATCCAGGTCCACCTTGGGTCTGAGTTTAGTCAGACCATGTGTTTGTCAGAGTTATAGTAGGAAAAACAAAACAAAACAAAATTGCAGGGTGCTTTCCTTCTGTTGTCCCCTGAGAAGCTATCATTGGTGGGCAGGGCCTGCAATCAGACCAGCTTGCACACTCCTAGTCTTGTGACTTCAATTTGAATGGGTTTGGACAACAGCATATCGGAGGGGGGTAGGATGCACTGCCTGCAAGTTCTGTGTTCTACCAAGAAGAGATGAGCAGCTGCTGCCAGGACAGGGCCAGCAGAGGTGGGGTGTGTAATTTTAATAAGATTCCCACTGGCCTATCGGTAGGGAGACAAGGTTTTGGAAATGTTTGTGCTGGTGTTTTGGTGGAGGGGACTAAGACAAGAATAACTGGAAAGAGCATATCTGCTAAAGTGAGGGTAGGATGTGCGGGGGGTTGGGGGAGCTTTGTGTAAGCAAGTTAGGTAATGAGTATCCATACTGAGCTAGTTCCTGCAGGTGCCCTGTGTTTATGTTAGGGGGCAGGGAGGGAAATGGCACCTGCATGCTCCTTTGTTCCTGGAGGTATCTCCCCGTGAACCTTACCCCTCCAGGACATGCCCTGAGTGGAGTGAATAACTTTCCATCCCATATATCCCAGGCATTTTTCAAACTGCTGCTTCTAAACTGCGTCTCCACAGGTTGTTTGTCATGCTGTCTCTTTAAGGATGAGGACTCTACTTATTGCCCTCCAGGCTCTCCCAGAGCTGAGCCCACTGATTTTTAAAGTTCCAGGCTTTAAGTCCTGCTGGTTGTAAGAACTCACAAAATTTAGCCCCTCTAGTTTTCAAAGACAAATGTTATGGGGATTCATCTTGCTTGTGGGAGCTTCCCTTTATGATAGTCTGTTTCTCTCCTTTCTCTGTGCCTGTGGCTCCTTCCCCACAGTACACATTGAGGTCTGGTTAGTTTTCCACTATGTCTCCACACTCTACACTCTTTAATGTGACCCCTTCTCTACACTTAGTTGTGAAATTTGTTCTGCCAGTCTTCAAGCATTTTCTGGGTTATTTACACCGATGTGAGTGTTTTCTAACAATTTCTGTTGAATGAGGTGAGCTTAGGGTCCTCCTACTCTGCTATCTTCCCAACTTTTAAGTTTGGGCATAATTATTAATAAATGAAAATGGAAATAATGAAAGTTCAGAGAGGATAAATGATGTAAGTGACTGGCTCAACATCATCCATCATCAACAATAAGTCAGGACTTAAATTCAGAATTCTTGACTTTCAATTATATCACATTGCCTAGAAGTTAAGTAATGATTTTTTTTCTTCTATGTATCTCATTACTTTTGAAATTTGGGAGAAATTTTACAAGAAACAAATTACTCAGATAGTCATAACTTCCCCCCCCCCCTTTTTTAAAGAGCAGACTACCACATGCAACATCTCATTTGGATGTGTTTGGAGTCTTGGAAGCTTAATCACCTTATATTCTACAAATGGACGCTGAGAGCTTGTTTGGAGGTTCTGCAGGGAAGTACAGCTACTCATATATGTTCCTCCTCTATCAGGGAAGGTCCCCCTATTCAACCAAGCCAGCTCACATGTTCCAGGGGAACACACAGAGTGAGGAAGGCAGAAGGGGACCTCGCCTAGTTAGCCAGCTCAGCCTAATCAATACTTGCACTCAGTGGAGTGACAGATATTGCAGCCAGATCACCCTTACATCCATTAATCTCTTATCTTGAAATGAAACACAATATAATGACAAGTAGTTAAAAAACACTATTTAATGAAGTTAAAGATAAACTCAATTCATTTGAATGTCAGAGTAAAGTCAGATTGTTTCACTGAATGTAATTTCATAAAAAGATGGAATTGGGAAGGCTGTAATCATCATCTAATTGATATACACCTCCCAGATGAGGAAACTTGAGGCAGAGAAATTGATATGAATTCACTAACCTATTTTAAAATTTCCACACAAACTGAGGCATGCAATAAGACTAATTTGCCAGCCCACCCTGAACCTACCTGCTACTGAATTCTGTCCAATGGAATGTAGGCATAAATTCTGTACGTTCCCAATTGTAGCATGTCTTATGCAATCTTCTACTCTTTCTATGTCCCAAGGCTGCACAGCTAGAAGGGAAGTGGAGGATTCCACTTGACGAAAGCTGGAAATGTGGATGAAATTACATTAAACCTTTTGAATCGTGGGTAGCATAACCTGGCTTATCTTGACTAACAAATTAACCAACTTTCCTAGCTACTGAGTATGTTTTATCTGCCTATTCAGATACTAAATTATTTGCTGCTGCTGGTTATATTAGCCAGGTGCCCCCAATTGAGTCATTGATCTTTACAAAAATCCACCTGTGTGAACATAGGCCTAACCCTAGAAATATTCCCTTTCTGTTGTTGCTCTTCATGCAACTGTAGATGAACTCACTCCATTCAAATTTTCAGAAATCCATGTGAAAAGGCCTAGAAGTATTTGTGGGAAAAGAAATGGGGTGAGGCTGAGATGGGGTCCGGGAAACAGAGATGTTTGAATGTGACCAACCGTATTATTTGAGGAGTTTTACAGTGAAATTGTATTCATGCAAAACTTTACAAACAGAAAGAAATTTAAAAATTTCCAGGTCAGCATAACTATTCATACAAATGCTATACTCAGTCTTTCAATACCTACTGAAATCCTATCAGGCCTTTAAAGCTCATTCAAATGCCACCCTCTGCTTTGATGGTTTTGCTTATCCTTCCTAAAGAGAATGCTATTTCCTTCCTCTCAATACCTAAAGAGCTAAGTGGTTGCTTATTTATGCAGTGCCTTTGTATTTGTCTTGTATTTTAGTTATATGGGCACAAATTCTATTTCCCTTATTAAATGGAACTTTTCTGAAAAGTAGAAACTGTCCTCTATTTCATATAACTTATCAGAAAAATTATACCAAAATAAAAATCAGGGGATTTCTGGAATGACAGAGTGAATAACTTGGTAAATCCTCTCTCCAGAAAACATCCTCTCCCCATAAAACTAGAAAAGATAGTAGGTACGCCTGGGTGGCTCAGTCAGTTGAGTGTCCAACTCTTAATTTCAGCTCAGATTGTGACCTCAGGGTCCTGGGATTGAGCCGTGGCGGGGGGGGGGGGGGGGGCTCCACACTTGGAGCCCTCTCCCTCCCCCTGCTTGCTCTCTCTCTCTCTCTCCCCATCTCAAACAAACAAACAAACAACCTGGAAAAGATTTTAAAACAACAACCATTTCAGGACTTCAGGCATACAACAAACTAAGGAGCATTTATTTGAGAAAAGCTACTAAATCCCAGGCAAGGACAATGGGAATCTATGGTGTAAACCTGCTCTCATTCCTCATCTGCCACTACCACTTCCAGCTCCACAGCCATCACGGTTCTATTATGACTGATGAATCCATGAGAATCAACAACTTCACTGCAGAGGAAGTTGCATCACTTGAAGCTCAGTGTGACAAATGCCATGCCCCAGAAACAACCCATGTGCCTGTTAAATAGGCAAATAGGTAATAGATCTATTTAAATAGATAAATAGACAAATACATGGTGGTATTTCCATATAGTAGAATATTACTTAGCAATAAAAAGGAATAAGCTACATGTGGCAACATGGCTGGACCTCAAAATTATTGTATTGAGTGAAAGAAGACAGACAAAATTGTGCATAATCTGTGATTATATTTATGTAAAATTCTATGATGTGCAAACAGATCTGTCATGACAAAAACAATTCAATAGGGATGGGAGTACAGAAGGGGAAGGGAGGGATTACAAGGGACATGAGAAAATTTTTGTTCACTATCTTTTTTTTGTTGTTGTTCACTATCTTATTATGGTGATGGTTCCACAAGAGAATACTTTCGCCAAAACTTAAGAAATTGTATACCTAAAATATGTGAAGTTAATTGTGTGTCAATAATACATTAATACAGATGTTTTAAAATTTGTCTTACCTCAGAATTGTTGAGTTATGTCAACCTCCTAAAAACGTTTGTTATGTATATCATATGGCTCCATTCACCACTGATATATAACTTCAAGTCCCAATGCATACAAAAAGGCCACAAGAAGCATGAATTTAGAGGGAAAAAAATCATTGTACTTAAGAAATAGTGATTCCATGATTTATAAATGTAAAAATAGATTGTTAGAACTAGAGTTTGACCACGTAGTCTAGCCTTTCATATTACGCTTAAGAAAACTGCACTCAAAGACGAAGGGACCTGGTTGAGATCAATAGGTAGCCAACGAAGGACTTGAAGACAGGTTTCTTTGCTGTAAGATAATGGAAAGCACAGGAATTAAATATTGACTTTGCTTACTTTATCATTCATTTGGGACATTTCTGTTCAGAAGAACCACATGACCAGAACCACAATAAAAATATCAATTCTTCCTCAACTCTCATTGGCTTCTAAAAAATGGAAACAAAGCCAAACTTGAATTTTAAGATGTTATCTTCCATTTAAACATTCTTTTGCCTTTTCATTTTATTGTTTTCATATAGTTTAAATCTTTGCAGAGGTTTTTTGAATCTCTGACAGCCCAAACCAGCTGTGTTTGCTAGTGAGGGTGGAGATAGAAATAATATTTACTAGCAAAACCAAGATCAGACTTGAGAAAGAAAAAATATCAATTGGCAGCAATGGAAAGAAGAGGATTTGCTAATATAGAACAGTTTTGAACTCTGACACTTATTTTAACCTTGGCCAAGGAGGTCCAAATTCATACTGCAAGAAGGGAGAGACCATCTTGTCTTCATTTCTAAAGGATGGCTAAAAAGAGGTACAGGGAGGAATGCTTCCCCTTGTTCTTAAATTGAGGCATCAATAATGATCTATTCTTTTCCATGCACAGTAGGAAATGCAAAGGCACTAAAGTCAGAAAAAAACTGAACTCAACTCTTGTGTCCTCCACTTACAGATAATTTTCTAATTCGTGATTTCCTCGCCCATAAAATGGGTCTACTTTATAATGGAATTGTTAAGAAATTCAGAAATAATGTATGCAAATTCCATTTTACAATGCCAGGCTTATATAAGTGACATGTGGACATTCAATAAATGATTAACTGTTACTATTTATTATTTTGAGACGGCACACAACCATGAGAAAAGCTACCGCGGGGAGGAGGAATGTACCTACTGCACTTGGCAATTCTTTTTAATCACACAGGAGCTGCTGATATTTGCCCCTCAGTTTCCAGCTGTTTCCTTCTGCTATACCTGATGCAGTATAAGAAAATTTCTCTGCAGGTTTCTGCAGGGGCAGCCAGCACTTAGGTTGTGAATCTCTTCTTGAGTTAGGTGAGAAATTCTTCCTTTCACGCCTGGAAGGACATGCCGCTCGCTCAAACACAGGAAAGAATTTAACTGACTTTGAGACCTTGATTAACTCATTTAATTATTTTTTTCTTCATAAATTAATAATAAATTTTACGTAAGTATGGTTATTTCCTCCATTGCGTTTCCACAGCCCTATATTAATTTTATTGTCATGGTAATTATCACAATGTGTTATGGGTATTAGCTTATGCTGCTACTAGTATATCCACCAACTAAATTTTGAGTTTCTCAAGAACAAGGAATACCTACCTCCTTTGTGTGCTCTCAGCACATAACACGGTGGCTGCACATAGCTAAAACTCTATGAATATTTGTGGAGTAAGATATCAGAAATCTCAACTATGCTAGATCAAATCAGTTTTTTCTCCTTTAGAATATTAGAATTGTCTAAAGTTTTTATGGACTACAATAACAAACACAGTGTTCCAATGGCTTCCCTTAATAATATGGAGCACATTTAAAAGTTGGAAAATGATTTCTTATTGGGTTTGACTTTAGACCTGAAAGAGTATATCTATTTCTTTGTGGGAGGATACACAAAGCAGTGCTAGCTAGGATCGTAGTTTGAAATGATACGATACTATACAGTTAAATAGTATGCTGGACTAGTATGTGTGTTTATGGGAGTGGGGGGGGGATCTCTCAATATTAGCTTGGGAAACAGAAGAATTGGCATGAATGATTAACCTATCACATGTAAGTCATATCTTATTCCCAAACAGAACAAATATTATTCTCAGATTAGTTCTATTCAAGATACAAAGATACAACTTTGTGAAGCATGTACGTGGTTACATGGCAACCCATCTGAGGGTCTCACAAAAATTAATTTATTTTAATGAGGTATGCCTTCTTAAGCGCTCTTTTCAATTCAAAACAAGAGAAGTTTAGCTAAAAAGGCTTGAATCTACTCACTGGGATCCTTTAATAAACAGTTAATTTTGGTGTAACTAATTTCGTGAGGCGTCTGAATTTGTTACTGCATAGGAATAAAATGATTTCATTCTGCTAATAACGACTGCTAACTGTCCTCAGTCACAGTCTCCTTCAGCTGGTAGAAGATTCCCTTGACAACCTCTCACTCAATTCTGTTTCTTTTTTCGCCTCTTTCAATTAGTCGAAGAGCCTCTTTTTGGATTTCTAAGATTGTATCTTGTTTGTTTTCATACTTTCTATACTTTATCATAACATACTATTCCATACTATATTTCATACTTTATCATTTCATACTTTATTATATGCCATTTAACAACCTTTATATTTTTCTCTCCCATCCGCATCTCCCCACCTGCACAGGACAAATACATGCCTCTGGGGTCTTGGTGGGTGTGTAAGGTGCTAGGTTCACCTTGAACTCCCACCTTTGTCTATTCACTTTCACCTCTCCCTCCTCTGCACGCCCTGCTTGGGGCAGATGTGCAGAATGAGGGAGCTGGGAGGCAGGGCTTCCTTCAACATGACTACCAGTGTCAGGTACTGTTAGAAAGCTACTGCTGCACTACAAAGGCTGAAGAAGCTAAAACCTTCCCTGTTTCCCTTGCAGCTGCAGGACCAAAGTGATCCAATTCCTATTGGTGAGATATGTTTGTGATGGGACTTTTTTTTAAAGATTTTGTTTATTTGAGAGGGGGAACAAGTGAGAGAGCACAAGCAGGGGGAGCAGCAGAGGGGAGGGAGAAGCAGGCTCCCTGTAGCAGGGAGCCTGATGCAGGGCTGGATCCCAGGACTCTGAGATCATGACCTGAGCCAAACGCAGATGCTTAACCAACTGAGACACTTAGATGCCCCTGTGATGGGACTACTGAGGACACTTTTATTTTCCTAATAAAAGTAACAGATTTGGCAGTCTTCTCTCATCTCTAGACTTCTTCCTTCCTAAAATGTGGACTCGACACCTGAGGGTGAGACAGCCACCTTGTAGCCACCTTGCACCCCCACCCATGAGGGGGAAGCTGAGAGAATTTCAAAACCACTGAGATAAGGAACCAAGGCCAGCAGCAGCTTCCTAGTGGATATCTTGTTAAACAAGAAACACAAATCTTTGTTAAGGTTGTTGAAATGTAGGCTTTGTATTACTTGGAGCCAAACACATTTCTAACTGATATGCTGCCCATGATTATGTTGCAGTTTCTCTTTGTCCGTAACCCTGATCTAGCTGCCCACCCATGGCTTTGTATGGAAAGGAGGCTTCACTAACCAGCCCTGTAGCTGCCTTACTTCTTAGAAGTTCCCCTGGGTATTGGTAGCCCCTTGAGAAGTTTGTCCATACCTGACAGCTAATTTCCAGCAAATGGCAACATGCTTCATTCCTCAATTGTCTGTGCCTTTGGCATTTTATGTGGTATTTCCCTCATCATATGCACTTTCAGTGACCCCCCTATCCTGGAGGCTGCAAGCACTGCAGAATTCCACTTTCTGTACCTCTGGAGCATCTAAAGCTAAAGAGAGTTGATCCTGGTCCCCTCTACACATAGCCACCTCACAGCCATACCATCTCTCCCATGCTCTGACGGAAAGCAGGCTTATGATAAGCAAGCTCCAGGGACTAAATGGACATGCAGCCTGCTGATTAAACGTGAGTCTCTCTGCATTTGTGTGAGCGATTTTCCTGGGGCTATTCTCACATGGTTCCATCCCCCACAATGAATTTAGGGAAAGGAATATCCTTTCTTCATGAATATTGCACTGCCTTCTCTCTACTTGCAGGGGAGCTCCATAATTCTCTCTCAGCCCCCTTTTTATATCTACCAAAATAGAGAAAGGAGGGTGGCAGGGTGGCAGGTCTGAACCGGTATCTGTCAGCAAATTGTCAAGAGAAGGCTGGCCCCATGAAGGGGATGATCTTTAAACTTATAATGTATATAATTTAGTGGTTCTATTTTCAGCTGTGTGCCTTAGTCCCCAGTTCTGACACTTGGTATTTAATACCGTAATAAGTATTCAGAGTATATTATACATATTTTCTGTATTCAGATCATGGGCATTTCTCTGCTTTCATCACCAACACTGCTCCACATTCTATTGCGTTTTTCTTTTTTTTTTTTTTTTTTAAGATTTTTATTTATTTATTTGACAGAGACAGCCAGCGAGAGAGGGAACACAAGCAGGGGGAGTGGGAGAGGAAGAAGCAGGCTCATAGCAGAAGAGCCTGATGTGGGGCTCGATCCCACAACGCCGGGATCACGCCCTGAGCCGATGGCAGACGCTTAACCGCTGTGCCACCCAGGCGCCCCTCTATTGCGTTTTTCTTATATCAGAGATCACCTGCTAATTAAAATAAAATATTCTCCGTCTGCTTGTCTTCAGTTGGCTAGATATTCAGTTTTGAGTGTGCATCACCCTCATGCTTTATAGAGAGAGGATTAACTAACCGTAAGCCCTGCTCTTGCCAGCTGTATCATGAACCCACAGCACACTACTTCATTGCACACATGCCTTCTTAACGTCAGCTGTGAAAAGTCTTATGCGATATGCCTGCTGCAGCCTCAATAGAGGGTATTTGTAGACCTCCTGTCTTTAGGTATCCTAAGGAATATTTCAGGATACATGCAGCCTGGAAGCCTCTCTAACCTTAAGTTCTTTCTCAGTTTATTTATTTTTAGTTATTTCTTTGCTTGATTCCCTTCTCTCTCACACATTATTTCCATGCAGCTATTAGGTAGAATGAAAATTGTGCCTCTTTCAGCCTGTCTGAGGTGTGCTGGGCAACAATTTTATGCTCACTTATGTTTTTCTCACTTGCACTAGTCAATTCTTCTACTCATAAATTAGTCAGACAGCAAGCACAGGAACTCAGACAACCACAGACAATCCCTTTCTTTTTCCATTGAAAAAGAAAAAAAATGGTGGATTCAGTTAAGACTAAACTTGAGTACTTGAGCCATCACAGTAACCTGGAAATCACTTTTCTCAATTTAACCATTTTCAAACTCTTTTTGAATGGTTGTGGAGGCACAATATTGGATGAATACTTACTTCCCATCAAGAGATTGTAACTCATTGAGAGTTAAAAAACATTACCAACAACATCCAGAAATTCTAGTCTTCAAAATAAATATGTTTTATATTGTTAAATGAGAAATCAAAGGAAAGTAGCAAGAACTTCTTTTGAATTTAGGAAAGCTTTATTTCTTCTGTTATATAAAACAAGTACTGATCATGAAATCTAAATCTTATCCAAGCCATTCAACTATTTGCTTAAAAGACAATGATGGATAAATGTTTGTCTTATGTTTAAGGATGTTGGATTTGATGCTCAGTCACACAGGGATAGTCTTTTTCATTCTTTTTTTCCCCCTTACTAGTGTGAATGATTACTCGTGATTTTGTTTTGTTTTGTTTTCTTCATTTACTGTTGTTGTTTTAGGCAGAGTTCACTTATATTGCTAACAAACTTTGTGGGAGTGGGTTTTTTTCCCTAAGCTTTAGATGAAAATACATCAAAGGACAGGAGTTCTGATGTTTGCTGAACACAGAACCAGTGCCAAAGCAAATGTTTTTGGTATCACACACACCGTGGTTTGTGTGTTGTAATGGTTTCCCAAATTTGTGTTTTGATTGATCCATTCTAGGCAGCTAGACTGTCTCACTCACTGACAGACTTGGCCATGGATTATGTGGCTCCTAAAATATCTGCCTGCCTCCTTTCTGTTCTCTGAAATCTTGCCCTAATACGTTCATTTCTTCCTTCAGAGACTTTTAGCCTCATTGCTTTAAGAGGGGATGATATTGGCAATGTTTCCAATCATTTCTTCAGGTCATCTGTGATAGTAGGAAAACATGCCACCCAAGTCTTTGGAAGGGACCTGGGAAGCGAAGCTTGATGGGAAGATTAGATACCACCAAAGTGAATTTTTATTTCTTCATTATTTTGCCTAAATCAGTTGATGATTGTGGTAATAGACTTATAAAATTCTGTCTGATCTCTCCAATTTGTATACATAGGATACAAAGGAAAAACCTGATAAGGCAACACCATAAAGCAAGCATCTAAGAAGAAACTGCTTGTGAACATAAAAGATCAGAGGATTTAATCTTACCTGACAACCCATAGAAGCAGAATAATTGAACCTCTCCCCTGCTTGGTTCATCTACTTTCTCTATCTGCTTTCCACAATCTTGTCTTAGCCTTGACTTGGCCAATGGCTGTTTTCTAAGATGAGTACTAAAGAATTGAGTCTATAACACTAATTGCTCACTAAGGTCACTAATACATCCTGACACACATGTCTATTTAAAACTACAGGTATTTATAAAAACACAAAAGTAAAAAATCCAATAGAAGTTAATGAGATGAGGTTTTTAAAGTGTGTTATATTCCCTGGAAACAAGATGTCTGGTGAAAGCTAGACATGTTTTACTTCTTTGACTTTGCCTCCTTTCCATTTTAACTTGATTCTTCCTGATAAATATCAGCAATTCCCTACTCATGCCTTCAGTTTTAGTGCTCCTTTGGGAGTCCAACAAAACAGCTGTGTAATGGACCAAAGTCAGGAAGAAACTAATAATGTTCACCTGATAGGTTATTTTCCATGTTGAGGCTGCCTCCTGGCTTCCTTTCATTTCCCATCAATTGTGCAGGGTTAGTCTACTTTAAATGCTTACATTATTCTAAGGATAGGTTTCTATTCAGGAGAAAGAGCTAGTGATTTTTGGCCAGGTTTAAATTCTAAGTATTTCATAGTCCCCTTAAAATTTTGTTTTTAGAAATCTGTTTTATTTATACCCAAGTCCAAATACAGAAATAAAGAAAAATAAAGCAGTAACTATCGGTATTTTGTGTTTTGAGAGAGACTATGAAAGGTCATCACTGACTCACTCCCTTTTTCCTACCAAACACCAACATGTCTGAAGTTCTACCACAATTTGTTCTTTGGTTCCTTTTTTTGGCTAAATGTCTTTCAATAGTTTCCAATTAAAATGCAACTGCTCTTGGGAGAATTAGACATTAAGATTTTATCATTAGACACCTTAATGAGGCCTTGAGATCTTGAGACCTAACACTGTTACATGTTACGTGAGGATGAGGGTGAAGAGCAAAGAAGTGATGGAAACAGAAGTTTGACGGTCCTACATTCAACTGTTGAAGGTAACATGTTCAAGTTCTGGCACCTCATGGATTACTGAGAGCCCAATCAACTTCTCAGTATCTTCACACAATCTAATGTATTTATGGTTCAAAAATAATCCATATGTGAATTCTTTGATCAATTAATTTATTTCAATTTAATTTAATTCTTCAAATATTTGTTAGGTATATTTTATGTGCCAATGAGCATGCCAAGTTCTGAGAAGATAAGGAAAATACGTGTCCTGCCTTCAAGAAAAATCACCAATAGAAGAGACAGACATTCAAAAAAACCTAATATTAACATACAAGGCAGACCAAAGTAAATGCCAAATAAAGATAGTGACAGCAAGCTATGGGGAACGGGAAAAAAGCTGTTTATCCTCTTTGACAGATCAGAAAGACACTCAACAGAAGTGATGGCATTTGATTTCAGCTCTGATTGCTGAGTAGATAGGGAATGGGGGAAAGAATACTCCAAGCTGAGGCAACAACATGGAGGTAAGGACTTGAGGTTTAAAAGCTTATTGCTCTTCTAAGAATGAGCTGTTATCTGGTGTGGCTTCAGTTCTGAGTATATGGAAAGATGTGGTGGGAGAGATCATTCATTCAATCAATAATACGTGCGTGTTTTTATACATTTGTTTATGGCATTTGGCGATGAAATGACACATATACATAATGTAAAAGATAATGTAAACATAAAAAGTTTGTAATGTAAACGTAAAAAGTATGTTATAGAGCAACAGATACACACATACACACACGCATCCAAACACATACCCCTCACCACAGCACTTTTTTTTTACAACTTTCTGTAGCATAGTAGATACCTCTCTTCATCTTTTGGACTTCTACAAGTATAAAAAAACAGGAGAGTGTGTAGGTGATTAAGAATGACCTAGAATGGGCTCACAATCAGGGCCACAATGTGTTCCACAAAGACAAACATGAGAAATAGCTGAACGAATGGGCTGGAGAACCCTCCTTCCCTCTTTTAGGGAGCCTTGCTGAAGTTCTGGGGGGACACACACCAAAGTAGATGGTACTAAGTCAACCCTGTAATACAGTCAGTTAATAAAAATTTAGCAATGTTCTGCTGAGTACCACCCATTGGGCTCAATGATGGGAACAGATGGTAAATAGAGACTAGAGTCAAGTTAGGGAAGAACATATGTGAATCAATAACAACAATAGTGAGTAAAAGCAATGGTTAAAAGGCAAGGTACTCTACAAGCCCAAAGAGTGTTTCATCCTGCTCATGAAGGCCAGGAAAAAACTTCATAGCAAGGTTGATAGGCCAACTGAGTTTTGAAGAACAAAAAAGGCCAAGAAGAAGGAGAGGACATTGCATATACTCCTGTCACAACCTTGCATACATGCAGAGGAATAAATTGCATGGCTTGTTTGAGGAAGTAGTTCAGGACAGCTGAAGTGATAGAAAAGAGAGGTGTGTGAAGAGAAAAATAGGACGAGAAGTGGGTAGGGACCAAATCTTGAAGAACTGTATATGACATACAAAGTAATTTAAATTTTATTGTACAGAAAATGGGCTTCATTAGGGAACTTTAAGTAAGGCATTTATGTGAGCAGAGTTAACTTTTAGAAAGCACTCACTGGCAGTCTTGTGGAGAAGAGATTGAAGAAATCACATTGAGGAGAAAAGCGTGAGTCTACTTGAACCAATGGAGTGCCAGAGACAATAAATAAAGGATCAGATTCAAGAAACATTTGAGAGGTAGAATAGATAGAATGTAAGGGCCAATTACATGGTGGGGAAAGTTTGAAGAATAGAGAAAGGTTTGCTCATCTTTTTTTTAACTCAAAAAAAACCCATAAAGAACCAACTTCTAGATATATCTCTGAACCTTTTTCTAAGAGGGCTTGTGTGTGGTTTTCTCCATTTCATCTTGAATCCTACCTTCTAGTTTAACATTTCTGCACTCCCTCACGAGAGGTAGAAAAGTGTATAATTTTTCATTCCCACTAAATGCCAATTTTGGTAGTGCCAGGATAACTTTATAATAAATGTATATAAACTCTTCCATATATATGTGTCGGTTAGGGTCACTGAGGAAAATAGCCAGAAAATTCATTAGGTCAGTAGAAGGATTTTAAATTAAGGAACTATTTACACAGGTATTGTATGATCAAAGAAAATATTATCGATAGCAAGAAGTCACTGTTAGTTATAAAGGTGAAGGAACAAGGACAAAGGGTCTAGACTGCCTACTTGGAGTTAGACTATGATGGGGAGCTGTCCTACCAAGGAATAGACAACCCATTTGGAGCTGGCATAAGAGAGGACATTAAGCCACTGCTGAAGGAGCCAACCAAAAGAAAGAAGAAGAAATACCCTGGATACTCCCTTTGTTTTAGCTTCTCATTTTCTGCCAATGCCTTCCTCTCACTCTACCTGGGAGGTGGTTGGTTAGGGAAAGTAGGAACTGCAATTTACAGGGAACAGCCTCTTGTATAAAGCTTAGAAACAGAGGTCAAAGGATACATCTCAGAAGCAAATAGATAACTGTCACATATATGTATGTGTGTTTATTTACCTTTAGGTAAAACAATATACTACATACATAAAAAGATATATAGATTATATGATATAATATAGCTATAGATGATGTATTCTTCTTTTCCAGATATTGCTATGCAAGCATAAATATTTTATTAATATTTATTTTATCTACTACATAAATTCAGAAGATCAGATTTTCAAAATTCAAAATATTTTATACAATGCTCCTTGTGAGTCAGTTAGCAATTACTTTTTTTTCTTCGTAATTTAATCCAGTTTTTATCTTCATAGTTCTCTTAGTTTAAATTGTTGTATGGACTCATTTCCTGTATTATGTAAGTGCTGAAGGACAAATATTCTCTCTTTCTTCACTTATGCCCCTGAACACCCAGCACAGGGCTCTGTGCATGAGGTTACTGAATAAATACTGTTTGCTAATGAATTCATAGAAATAGAGCTTGCAAGGTGACAGTTTATGTTATTTCTTGTTTCCATTTGCTTTTCTTTCCCCAGCAGTTCTCAGTAACCTTAGAAATGTATTCAATGTGAAGAGTTCCAACACTAGGTTAATTTGTGGCAAAATGAATATGTTTTCCCTTCATCAAGCTACATTTACTTTAAAGTCCATAAAATAGTTTTATTCATGTTGCTGTTAATTGCAGAACTCTTGGTAATCTGCCAAGGATAATGACGTTTGCCACTTTTGATCAATGCTCTGCTATAGAACAACTGGTTCAGACCCTCGCTGAGAAAAGAAAAAAACGTATTAAACTGATTACAACACATTTGTTGTTTGTTGAGTACCAAACTGAGCTGAGATCAGAGAATGTGATAATGTCATGATTCATCTTCTAACTCAGAATTAAAGAAACACTCAAATGCGTCATGATTATGAAAGTTCTTCTTTACCCATGTATTTTTTCCTTAACATTCGAGCATCTCATCTTAAACTAGCTTAGCTTAGTGTTTCCTTTGACTTGTATTTCCATTTGAACTGAAGGGTGATAGTTAAATCTAGAGTCACAGATTCATCAGACAGAAGACTAGGAGAAGTGAAGCAGGCTGTGGTAAACAAGACACATGCCCCAGCTAAAGAAAGCAACTGCTTCTCAGCATCGTTCTGCCCTAGGCAACAAATTACACCAGCTGTATACCTGCTCTAAATGTTGGGAATACAACAGTGAGCAGACAAAATTCCGTGCCTTATTTGGGTTTTATACTTCAGTAGTAAGAGATAGATAACAAATAAGTGAATAAATAATAAGTTGAATGAAGACAAGTGCTGAAGCATTAAGCAAAGTGTAGTAAAGTTATATCCAGATGCTGGGGGAGAGGATTTTGCAGTCAGGGTGGAAAGTGACATGGGATGAATTACCAGTGGGATGTGAGCCATCAACCCATGTGGCTGTTTGGAAAGAAAAAGCAGATCTTTCAGGCAGAGAAAATAGTGAGTTCAAAATGCCCTCCGGTAGTGGTTCTCAGATTTTGCTGGACATTGGACTTATACGGGCATCCAAAAATTACTGATACTGGCTCCTCCTCCCAAACGTTCGGATTTAGATAGGTTAGGCTCATCAAATAACCTGAACCTCAACTCAAAACCTCCCCAGGTAACTTTAATGTGCAACAAAGTGTGGGAACCCTTGCCCCAAGTCTTTAGCCAGTTAGTGTCATGCAAAATTGCAGGATTGTAGCCCACATGCTTCTGACCTTTCCACAAATGGTCAGCAAGCCAGGTTTTTTTGTTTTTGTTTTTTTTTTATCTTATAATTTGTAAAGATAAGTCTTTTTTTTTTTTTTAATCTGAAAAGCCAGTGAAAACTACCTCTGAGACAAATCAAGCTTATTGGCTATGAATTTGCAATTTTTGACTTAATGGAGTGAATCCACAGATTGCCCAAATATAAGAGTGTCAAGGTGCAAAAAGTATGGCAGCTTTGAGAGGGACAAATGTGGATGTGGAGGAAGGCCTAGCCTATGCTCTTCATAAGTTGACCCAACAGTGGAACATTGCCACTGGGTCTTACCTTAGGAGTGTGTCTCTGCTCTCTGCTATCTCAGCTATATCTTCTCAACTCAGTTTGACTTGGGTCTCAAGCCAGGCATTTGGTTTTGGCTGCCTTTTTTGACTTGGGTGTCACTGATAAAACTGCCTTCATTGGATTCAGCTACATATTTTAGTAGTATCTACCATTTACCCCTTACATGAAAAAATCTGATTACAAAAAAGGAACATGCAATAGAATCTCATTTTAAATAATATGTCCATATAGGTATCTTAATAGATAGATACAACAGTCTGGAAGGATATTCCAAATGTTATTGTATTTACCACTGAAAGAATCTATGCCTAGTTGAACTCTGTATTGTCAATATGGAATGTGATTTTTTTAATATGAACTTATTTATAGAATCCAGATTATTTTCATATATTGGGCCCTCCTAGACAGAAAGGAGTTGTGTTCTTAGTCATTCATGTGAAAGAGAGAGGTGGAGAGACAGAGAGAACATGACACCTGACACATTGTAGGTGCCAGAGAAATATATGTAAAATGAATGAATGGAATAAACAAACAAGTTTTAAATAAAATGTCTTTATATTTAAGTGCATTATAAGCACAAGCCTGTTCCAGAGTTCAGTGAAAAATCTTTTTAAATATTTAAACTAACCAAATAACTGATACCAAAAATGGGGGGGGCACAAAGAAGGGAGTGAGAGGTGCAGATGGAGCAGGACATAGACATTCTCTCTTTTCTTTTTTTTAGAAGATTTTATTTATTTATTTATCAGAGAGAGCAGCAGACAGAAGGAAAAGCAGGCTCCCCACTAAACCCGATGCAGGACTTGATCCCAGAACCCTGGAATCATGGCCTGAGCCAAAGGCAGATGCTTAACAGACTGAGCCACCCAGGTGTTTGGAGGACATAGACATTCTCAATGATCTTTCTGCATTTTTTTCCAAAATGCAAGTTTGCATTAACTTCCTAAAATATCCTTTGCTTTCTGTCCAGGTAGACTACCCACTGCTGCTTACTTTATTCTAAATTATAGCTCTGACAATGAGGTGTCAGTGAAAAATATAAACATGGTCTATTTTTGCATAATTTAAAGATGGATTACTTTTAAAAATGTTAATGTATTATTTATATCCTATCTACTTGGGAAGTGGGAATTTAGGCTGCAGATTTATGGTTTTTTTTGTTATGAACACTGGCTGTAAGGTACAGTATTGCCTTTCAATGGGCTGAAAATATTTTCTTTCCCCTCAACCTTTTTTTTTTTTTAAAGATTTTATTTATTTATTTGCAGAGAGAGAGAGACAGCCAGCAAGAGAGGGAGCACAAGCACGGGGAGTGGGAGAGGAAGAAGCAGGCTCCCAGCGGAGCAGGGAGCCTGATGCGGGGCTCGATCCCAGGACTCTGGGATCACACCCTGAGCCGAAGGCACTGAACGACTGAGCCACCAAGGTGCCCCATCTTTTCCTTTAACCTTATCAGCATTACCTGCACAGACAAGAAGCTATAGACAAGAGATGTGACACTTGTTCAGCACAGAGTCCTAGACTGTTAGAGCCAGGGATGTCCTTCGGATTTGCCTTGCCCAGTGATTCACACACTTTATTTTAGCAGTGGGACCATATTTTCCCCCAGAAGAAATTTGACTGTAGTGTCGCTGCATAAAACATATAAATGCAGAATGGCTTTAGTTCAAATAGAGGGCTGGAGATTTCTTCTTGTTTCTTCGGGTGACCTGAAGGACTAGATTAGAACCTTAGGGCTCCTCAGAGCAGTTTTAATAACTGCTGAGCTAGTCCAAGCTCCACATTCTACAGATATTGAAACTAAGCCCTGGAAAGGCTGTGACTCATTTTATACTGTCAAGTTAACGTGCAGAAAAACAACTTCTTGAATGTTTAATAGTGATGATGAGTGGATTCTTAATGGCCTTATCCAGTTTGTGGATTAGTGTTGCCATCTGTTTTATCTCTTCTTCTCTAAGGCTGCCTGCCCTGTGGCTATTTCACATTCATTAATAGTTCCAGCAGTGATCCAGTAAAAGGAAAAGAGGATGGAAAACTCAAATCCCTTATTAGATCTTATCTAGAGGAAGAAAGATTGAAACTAATGAACATGGCAAGATTGTGTGTCAGTTCTGGCTGGGTCTGGAGTTCTGTCAACTCTGTTCTTCCACTGTTTCAATACTTCTTCCTACAAGCATGTGTTTCTCCTCACCCCAATATTAGCCAGACTTGCCTCCTGACCAAACATGGAATTTAGGACTAAGTTTCTTGCCCAACGCAGCTAATTTCAATATCAAACTCAGTCTTGCTTAGATTGAGACTCTAGCTGGCACCAAGCCCCATCTGGGTTCTCTCTCCTCTTGTTTAGAAATTTTGATGGTTTCAGCATCCCTGCCATCCAGCTGGTCTTTCTGAATTGTAACGCAAACTGGCCTTTCTGTTAAAGGGTGTGTGTGTGGGGGGGGTGTTTTTATTTGTTTTTGTTTTGATTTGGTTTGGTTTTCTTTTGCTTGGTTTTGGCTTTCTATCATAACTTGATCTCCATCGTCAGTTTCTGGATTCAGCTCTCTGGGACTGACCTGTTTTACATTGAGGAAATGACCTCTGGGTTCCTGGCTAAGTTAGAAAATGAGTACCCACTGCCTTTGCTATAAGCCTAATGAGTACTTCATGATGCCTCATTTTAGCAGACTTCCTGACTTTGCTGCTACCAAATTAGGACTAGTGGCCATAGCTCATACCTGCAGGCTTAGAAACAAAACAGCAACTCCACCCACCCAATATCATTTTCACGAGTTAAAAATGGAACCTCAAGAGAAACTTAATAGTAAGTGTCAGCTGTGTGCAAAACTTGCTGCTAGATATTTTTCTACATGCATATTCCTTGATTCAAGTCATTCATTTCTTTCTTCACTTAATTTCATATGTTTACACACATATATGCATATAAAAGATGAATGGATTTATACATTCATGTATATGAATTAGTTTGAACATAGCTTTAGCTGCTTTAACAGAGACCAAATAACAGTGACTTAAATAAAGGGTTTTCCTCTTTTAAGAATTAGGCCTTAAAATTGTATACATTTCCTGTCTTCGTCGGTTATTTACTAGAACACTTGTAGGATCCTCTCTCTTGTAAGACCCTAAGACATAGTGTTGGTTGACTGACAAACAATGAACTTTTCAGAGTTCACCATAGCCTACTCCTATATATAAAGTACTTAAAGTGCCTTACCCCAAATAGCTCTCTTTCACTCAAGCATAGCTAATACATTTGTTCTTTTCCTTTGGTAGATTTTATGCTCCTTGGAAGTGGGAATTGTGTCTTCTATAATTTACCTCAAAAGGTCTTTGGATGTGTTGATGGTGGTTATTAGCTATTCGCTATTACCACAAAGGACAGTACAAGGAGAAATGGCTTCAAGGGAAAGTAGATAATGAGATAAGTTGGTCAGACATTAGAGTCATTTATTGAGGGAGCTTGTTGAATTGTCTTCCTTGAAAATATTTTAAGTAGAGCATAAAACTGTGTGTCCAGACTAGTTTAGAAGCAGTTCTGCCTCAATATAAGTGCCAAAATTTTGAAATAAATTGTTTTATATAATTTGGATTAATTTAGCTGTACTGTTTACCCTTTCATTAGCAAAAAGCACATAATTCTGGTTATAAAATGTCATTGCCTTGTCTGAGTTTGGATATTTCCATCCTCTATTGTCTTGGGGTGAACTTCTAGGAATCCTCTACCACGATGCACAGACATTATACCATTTTTACTCACTCATTCATTCAATTAATGTATATTGAAGGCTTACTGTACCACAGGCACTAGATATTGACTGTGTAACTGTGAAAAGAGGAGGATAATCTCTGATGGTGAGACTCTGGTGACTGGTAAACTCTAGTGACCTAAATAGTTCTCCAATCTGCCAAATCTTAATGTGGCACACAACCTCTGATGTTCAAGCAAATGAATCCCACATATCTTCTAACATAGAAAAATCTCAAATTCCCTATATTCCTACACCTATTATAGCTATCAAAAACCCAAATTTAAATTCTGATCCTATATTCTTCTTTTCATACTTATCTACATGTCTGAATGCCCAGATCCTTCCCTCCAGTGGAGATTGTCTGGGTAGAGTCTGATCCCCAAGGTCATAACAGATGTAGGTTTTATCATCACCTTTCCTCTGTCTTACCATCAGGGGAAGAATAAAAGTGGATCATATACACAGAGGTATGTGTGGCTTGCTAATTATGCACATTCTCAAAGATAAGTGCTGGCCTTCATGTCCCATCTCCCTGATTTAACATCCTGAAAGGAGACTGAAGGTCAACATCACCACTGAGAATCCTAAGGGATTTATAATTTTGCAGTTCTATGATTGCCTCCATCCTTTTAACACCTATGTATCAGATGCCTCTTAAACCTACTGTTAATCTTTGCGACCACCATAGAAAGTATTATCTTTATACTACTGATGTGGAACTGAGACTCAGAGAATCTCAGAGGAGTTATCTGCTAACATTTAACCTCCAAATTTCAATGTCTTGACAAAGCATTGGATCCTCTCCTTTCTCTCTTTTTCTTTCTTTCTTTCTTTCTTTCTTTCTTTCTTTCTTTCTTTCTTTCTTTTTTTTAACAATAGCCCAACATTGTGCTCCTGGTCAGGTAATCACTCGGAGAGCAACTTGAGGGTTCAGGATGGAAGTAACTTGGAGAAATCTCCAGCTGGTTAATAGGAAAAGAGAATGTAGAAATACATGTGGTACACATCACTTTTCCCATATTCCATTGGCCAGAATATAGTCTGTACCTAAATACAAGGAAGGGTGAGAAATATAGTCTAGTGAGAACAAGAAAAATGAAAATGTTTGGTGAACAACTAGCCCGTCTCTAGCACCCTATATTCTTACCCAAGGTATACAATTAATATGTAGTGAGAGTAGGATCCATACCTTCTGACCTGGGACCTAATTATGTATTTGTGTGCTTGTGCAGCAGAATATCAGGAGTACCTTGCCAGAGGCAAGTAGTTTCTTGGAAAAAAGATAGCCAATCCTTTTAGTGGGATCTAGAAAGTACACTGGAGTCAAGGCCAGCTCTATCATTCTATCTGCACATGGAAGTGACGACACTTTCTTAGAGGCTAAAGAAAGAAGTAGGGGCTTGGAGGTTATTTCTGTTACTCTGCCAGCAAACATAGCAATTCTACTTAGAGTCAGCTTTTGCCATTCCAAGGCAGCTGTCCTATGACTGGATAGAGCAACCTGCAGGAGGGGAACTCCTGACTGTGTGTTTTTTTGAAAAATCTGTGAACTCTTCTGAAAGACCTGTGGTCACCAACCATATCACTTCTATGAATTCTTTAAGTGCCTACAAAGGCTTGAGGATGCTAATGACAGAATACAACTCCAGCTAGGAGAAGACCCTAGCTCAGAAAACAGCCCATCAACAAAAAAAGGCTGGTCAGTTATGGCAATGGACCAAAAGCTATGAGCTGCAGAGTACAGAAAACAGAAAATAAATGTGTTTAGGATGATTACAAGGGCCTACTCTAAAAATAATCTGCATCTAGAAACATTGAGAAAGACTTGGGAGACATAGTGAGATTTCAAGGGAATGACATTTGCTACTGTAGGATATGATGCTTGACTTCTCTTTTTCTTTCTATATAAATTTCATATTATTTCTGATTTGCTTATAAGTGGGTATCAGTCCAATAGATTGTCTGGAGACCAGAGTTCTCCAGGTTCTGGGAAATAACATAGACTTAAGAAGTGAGTCACGCCTGTAACATAACCTGGACTCCAGGTGTTGTGGGCTTCATGGATACAAGTGTTGCAATAACATAAATACCATAGAAGCATCTAAAACCAATTTATGAGAGTTAATTTTGAAAAGTATATGGTCTGGGAGAGTAAGACCTCCACAACACTCTTCTTATTTTATGTTCATAATTCCAAACTCCCTCTTAAGGCAATACACTAAGTTTTATTTAAAAGGAAATTGCTCAACTGGTATTTTTATGGTAACATTTTTTTTCCCTCTGAAGTTTTCATTTTTGTATTTGTCTGTATCTGTTGAAAATATACCTGCACTTCTCTATATTTTTTCTATTCCTTTGTCCATTTTACGCTATTAAATTTCTTTGAGGACCAGAGTGACATCTCATTTTCTAATGCCTGGTACTTGTATTGCCCTTAGCATCCCACTATGCAGATGGAGACAGGCCCACGAAAACCCCAGCTACACAGAATACATGGCTGTTTTCCTGGCCAGGAGTGCCTAAACTTTTCCCAAAAATGGTTCAGTTTGTCTTTAATTAAAACTTAAAGCATGAGCTTCCTGGCTCTGGCAAGGGCTCTCAGATGAGAACCCGGCTCACACAGATTTGTCTCACGGCAATCTGCCTCACAGCAGGCCCCTTAGATGGCTGCCTTCGGATTCTGGGATGAGAGAAAGCTTGCAAGCTCACAGAGCCACAAAGAAAGGCAGTTAATAGCCAGAAGTACCTGCAGCTCCTTTCAGTTCATTAACTAAAGCTAACTTGGGGATCATTACCAGAGGGAGACTAATTTGGCAGCTGTCAGCACAGAGGACAGAGATACTGGGTGCGGGCCACGTGGACCCAAGGCCCTACACCTATTCACTGGCTCCCTACCTCAAAGCTCAACCACAGCTTGTGAATAAAGTCTCTCTGTCTTTACCCACCACTCACCTTTATTCCAAAGTAGAACTGCATTTTGATCTAAAACTCTCATAGGATCTTTAACAACATTAAAAAGCCAACTAGCCTATTAACTAACAATTATTTATTATTCCCACTTTCTACCAAAGGTGTTAGGGACATATGAGAAGTGAAAGACATGGCCCACAAAGAGCTTTCAACCTACTTGTTGAAGTGAGCCCATAATGAATAAGATGTTATTATATACAAAAGTATGAAAAAATATATGAATATATATGTAAAATTATATGAAGTAAATCATAAAAATTTAGAATATTGTCTAATTTAGAGAGTAGACAAAAACAAGACCAGTTCAAGAGAGGAAAAATACTCAAATGGTCTTATTACTCTTTTGTCCTCCTCCAGATTATCTAATAAAAGTTCCCTTGTTTTAAAAAACTGAAGCATCTACAAAGCATAGACACTTACAGTTTAAATGCGTCTTGAATTCTTCCACTATTTATCTAATGCATATCAGTGGTTCCCAATTTATCAGTAGAAGGGTCTAAGAAATTCTTAGACATTATAGAATCTGCAATTCCGTATTGCTGATACAGAATAAATACCTTATTATTTTTCAAACATTTGGTGATGCTGATATAATCAATTAGTTGCCAACCCTTAAGGGGAATTGTTGATCCCATAATAGCTCTTTATCATTTTATGACTTCTTTTTCAGTCAAGGGCACTAATTTTACAACTTCTGTATATGAAATATTATATTTAACCCAGATTCTAACTATTGGGCATTCATTTGTCATTTTCTTAAAGCTTTGCCCTTCAAGTACAGAATTATATTCTGGATATTTCCAACTTATAAGTTTCAGGTGGTTAGTGCTTAACTGAGAAATATTTTCTTTTTTAAGTTATCTGTCTTATTAGGTGGCTGCATGGAGCAATTTTGATAGAAAGTAAAAAATTTACTCATTCATGAAAACCTTTGTTTTCACTGGTGAGGTTTCTTTATTGCTCAGAAGGATGTATCATTATCAATTGTGGCCTCTTCTTCACAAGGTGTTTAAGTTATTCATCTTGTTTAGGAACTATTACAACATGCCTAATAATAATAACTACCATGTATAGATTATCTATCACATATCATGATATCTAACATATTATATGATTCAATTCTTTATCAATCCCCTAATATAACTACTATTTACATTATGGTGAGAAAACGGAGTCTCAGAGTTAATTAACTAATAATATCTGGCCAAGGCAAAATCTAAATGCAGATATAATCAACTCCAGAAACCACATTCTTTTCATTGTAATAAAATGTAATTGGAGACGGTTTGAGCCTGTCTAAATCCAGTATGTCTCTGCCACTCATATAGTGATGGAAAATGCATCTATTTACGCACAAGAGGAGGAAATGCTTTATCGTACTCAGGGTCTGTATTAGGCATGATTCCTCCTCATATTTTTCTAACTGATATTTCCTTCCTTCCTTGCTTCCTTCCTTCCTCCCTCCCTCCCTCCCTCCCTCCTTCCATGTTCATTTAGAGAGCACCTCTATGTGCCAGTCATAGGACTACAATGATGTGCAACAGGCAATTTCTGCCTTCACCCTCACGTGGCTTGGGCATGAATGGGAGCAGTGGAAAAACAATTCTAATACGAGTGCAATAATGGACAAATCGAGATAAGTTCAGGGCACCACAGGTTTTTAGAAAGAAGAACCAAACCACCTAGAAAGATGAGGGAACCAGTCATTATAAAAGAGTAGGTGCACATAATTTTACCTTTTAGACTAGTCCTGAGAGTGGTTGAGGGTTAGAGCATTTGATTTAGTCTTTTCATTGAAAAGAAAGAGAACTATTCCATACAGTCTAATCTTTTTAAATTTATCACCATCAAAGCAGTCCTCAAATGAAATACCTAGTGAAAATTTTGGGGAGCTTTCATACATTGGATAGATTTGCAGAGGTATTCAATCTGGAGCATGCACAGTGATCACTGCGATCTCTATGTTCCTTATTACAAATCTCCAGTCTATACTCACAGCCAGCACCACTGTCTGGGCCACCACGTCTCCTGCCTGAGCCATGACAAAAGCTCCTGAACTGGCTTCCCTGTCACCTATTTTTTCCTTTTCTGGTATATTTTCTACCCAGAAGGGCCATCTTTAAAACAAACAAACAAAAGCCATTTACTTGTGTTGCTCCTCTGTTTAATGGGCTTACTATTACCCAAAATAAAAGCCCAAACTCCTTTTTAACATAGTCCTCAAGGTCCTTTACAAGCTGGCACTTCCTTCCATATATCCCATGCTTTGGCTCTTCATTGCTTCTTGATCATAACTCCCTTCTGTCTGACTAACACGTTCTCCCTTCAAACTCTCTAGACTCCCCCAGAGCCAAGATGGTCACATCTTTCTTTATGTCACCATGGGATCTGGTACCGCCTTTATCATAGGACTTATATCTCTTTGTTATAATCTCACGACTCCATAAATGTCTTCACTGCTACACTGTGAGTTCCACTAAGGCAGAAAATAAATACTGTCCACATTGTCCATAATTGTATCCCAAGTGCCTAGCCTAAAACTAGGTTTGTAGACAATACCTTATACATATTTGTCATTTATTCATAAAAACAGCCAATATTTACTGAGCATTGCTATGAAAATTTGTTATGCTGAGTGTTTTTCATGCATTATTTCTGTTTTTCCTTACAATTTATCTCTGGATTAGGCAGTACAAATATTCCTATTTTTATAAGGTAGAAAATTGAGGCTTAAATTTGGTGCATAATCTAGCCAAAGTTAAATCGAAGGAAAGTGGGAGATCTGAACTTCTCCTAATCACTAAAGTATATTGTTGGATGAATGAATGAATGAATGGATGCATACATGAATGAATGAATGAGTGACTGAATTGAAAAAAATATGTTGCTGTTGATTAAATCTCTGGTTACACTAGACATTGGGATAAAATTACTCTTTTATGTGTTTTGTTAAGTCTCCTCTCATAATAAACTTTGAAAGTAATTTAAGTAGGGCTTTAACATATATCTGCCTTATCTCTGGGCAAGTAGCAATCAGTCTGGGGTTTATTATGAGTTCTAAGTAGTGATAAATGACTTACATCCTGGAAATAAAAAATATGTATATATCTCAACATAAAGTTGTTATTCTGAGCAGGTATTAAAAAACTCATTTCGGATAAGCAATGGGCAAGACATTTAAATAAATGGAAACCTAAACAGAAAACATTTAATAATCATAGGTTTTAAAGGAAGAAGTGTTCTCAAAGTTCAGATACTATGATTTTAAGATATAAACCAGGAACCAAGAGCCAGAATCCTGCAGTCTTCTTGCTATGTGACTTTGGTAAAATTTTTCAGTTTCTCCAGGCTTCTGTTTTCTCCGAGCCACAATTAAATCTAATGAAATTCAACAGATCCTTATTGATTGGCAATCCGGCCCAGAAGTTTGATCAGATGATCTCCAAGTTGGCTCTTACACCTCCCAACCAGTGACACCAAACTTCCCTCTTCAATTCTCAGAGGAGGACCTGGGGTCCCAAGAGGGAGGTGCTTTGCCATAATTACAAGACTAATTAATAACAGAAAACAGGTTATTATGACAAAATATCATTTCATATCACTAATGTACTATGACCTAACCCCTCCCCTCACACACACATTGAGGACAGTAAATTGTGGGAATTCATCACCTAATATCCTCAGCAATGTCCAGAATGATCTCTGCCTAATTTAAGAAATAAGGAATATTTGACAAAATTTCAAAAAGAACTCCAGGAAATGAGAAAATGGTGCCATAATATTACTCATTAAAACAAATGAAAGTTCATTTTTTCAAGAGAAAAAAAGCCAGAATGACTCAAGTTGAATTCCCATTTGCTGTATACCAGCCACGTGACCTATTCCTCTGTATCAATTTCCTCACATCTAAACTGAGATGTTTTAACCCTCAAATGAGACAATGTATGTGAAAGTCCTCTGTCAACATCTAAAGCACTCAAACGTATTTGCTGCTATTAACTGAAGGTTAACTAAGGGAGGTGGTTATACTTCTCCATCTTCTAAGACAATGAGACTGTAGTAAGTAGTGGAAGAATTTCGTTTTGACTAAAGAATCACCTTTCTTGATAATAAGAGCTTTTTAAATGTTGGCAGGGGGTGGGGACAATATGGTACGTTAAAGCAATGTTTTATCAGAGAGTTTGTTCCTTGAAGCAGGAAGAAGGAATAGATGATCTTTGATAAGGAATATCCAATAATAGCAAAATGTATTTGTGAAATTCTAAGACTGTGTTTCATCCATTTATTTGTTTTAAACAAGAAAGAAAAAAAGCATGGTAATAACTGTTTCAAATATTTCAGAACTGCCAAGAGTCCTTATGTAGATGTGATCACATGCATATATATATATTTTTTTTTTTTGAAGATTTTCCATGTAGTCAGGAAAGTCATTTGATCTTTTCTCCACAACTGGGTTCTCTGGGTGAAGGCAAAGACACTCAAAGCAGTTTATTCTGTAACGGGAAAAGAAAAGAACCCAGAGAGCCGAGAGGGTTCCATGTTGCAGTTCTCAGAGCCTGACAACACACTTAGGGGCTCAGAGACAATATGTATTAACTGTATCGCCTTTCTTTTCTCCAAAGAGCAATTTGGGGAATGAAAGTTGGCATTTGCAAGAGGTTAAAAGAAAAAGAAAATTGTTACCCTGCTGTGAATTTGTTTTTGTGCCTGTTTTATGTTTCCAAATAACAGCCTGTGGGTTTATTCAATATAATTGTGAACGGTATTATAAGAGGTTAAGAGAGAGAAGTTTCTTAAGTTAAAAGTATGTGAGGGGCTCAAGACGTGGGCAGCATTTTTTAGTGCAAACTTTGCTCTTTCAGCACTTTAGATTGGTCCATTATATGTAAACTGTTTTACTAATCTGTATACAATATCTGCATTAAGTATATGTTAATGGTATTAAGATAAAACAAAAGAGCAGGAGAGTTCTGTTTGGTCAACTTTTCATGTTGCAAAAGGACTGTGAGACCACCCAGCATTATGGATTGTCATTTGCCAGAGAACAATTGGGGCTGTCTTGTTTATTATCAGGAGAAATTAGTTGTCTTTGAGGGCTCAGTAGCACTAAGCACAACATTGACACTGGAAGATAGTCAATGCATTGTTCTTGAATTGAAGTAAATCAAATAAAACCTATCTGATGGCTTTGGTTACCCACATAGGAAGCCAGCTGTGTCTCTTAAACAGCGTTTGGCCCCTATTTAATAACAAAGAAACTTGAGCAGGCTTCCTGGGGCAGAGCACAGTCATTGCCCGCTGGTACCTTGCCTATTCATGTACTAACTACTTCACCTTGGTAACTGACTTCTCCCTCAGTTTCTTCACCAGTAAAATAGAAATCTTCAGAGGACCTATCTGAGTGAGTTGAAAGGATTAAATGAGATAATCCACGCAAAACTTTCAGAAGACTGTCTATCCTATAGCAATTGTGCAATAAATATTGGATGTAAGTGTTAGTCCTAGATAAAGGCTTAGCTAACTAATTTCAAGTGTGCATGTGAATAAATATAAATGTGTATATATCACAAATGTTTATTGAGAGCTTATTATGGGGTAAGCTTGGCTGTTTTCATAAGAGAAACAGAGACAAACAAGACATGATAAACAGCATGTGTCACCAAGAAAATCAAGAGAGATGTGGTAAAGAATGCCTGGGATGGATTGGGGTGTGGAATCTGGTGTACGGGTGTGGAGCGGACCCTTTGAGGGGTAGTGCTTAAGCACAGAGGAGAAGAAGCTAGTTTATACCTCAGCACCACTGGTATTTTGGGTGGGACAATGAATTCTTTCTTCTGGAGACTCTTGCACGCATTACAGGGTGTTCGGCACCCTCCCTGGCCTCTGTTTGACACCCCGAAATTGTGACAACAAAATATGTCTCCAGACACCGCCTAGTGTCTCCCTGGAGGCTAAAATTCCCCTCTCCCATCCCCTGCTGGGAATCACTGGACTAGTGAATAGACAAGGAAGACGGTAGTTTTATGTAAAATAAAAAATGTTAGGGGAGATCTTAATAGTTTTTCCTAAGCAACACTTCTAAGGCATTACAGGCTAATCAGTTGACCTTCACCTCCTGGGCAGGATATAATGTCCAGATATGGAAGTAATGAGGTTGCAACTTCTTAGACCACCCACCTCAAGTGTCACTATGATTCCTCTTCTAAGCCCCGAGGCCTGTATCTTTATTTTTCTACTCAGAAAATGAAGCAATTTTTATGTAGTTTATATTTCACCCTGTAAGATGTGTAATATTGAACAGTCTTCCTAAAAGGATAAGTATTTGAAATGAAAGTGAAACAACGTTTCTTTAAACTAAAAAATTTAACACATGGTATATTTCATGAAGTAAGCATTATATTTATTGTATGTGAAAACTGAACTGAAAACAGTTGTCTCTTTTGAGTTCTTAACGATGAAAGGTTTGCGTGCAACTTTGATTTGGCATATCTATCTAAAATTTACAGATATAAGTTAGGTTACAAGAGTGGGGGAGAGCTACTAACAACATATATCAACAGTAACCCTTCTGAAATGCTTCCCCATCTTTATCCAACATTAGCAAATAATGTATCATTTAGAATATATGTAATTTACAACTCCCAAGGCCTCGTGATTAAGAGGTGTTTTTATTTGCTGAGAAATGAATAGTTCAACAAGACATCTCTAAATCATTTTTACAAGAATAACCAAAAAGAGGTCTAGCATCTGAATGGATATAACCCTAATCAACTCTAAAGTAACCCAATGGTTTAAGATCTCCCTTCATCTTAAACCATCATTTCTTCCTTGGACATAGCAACACATCCACTAAAAATGACTTTCTTGAAGTATTTCTATTCCAAGCAGAAAATGCCCCAGATTATCTTCTAGTTATATAAGGAAGTAGAAAAAGACCCTGCCTGGTAGCTAGTCTTAAGGAATATGTTTAGGAAATTTGATCACTGTTCTGTTTTCTTTCCTGATTTGTAGAATTCTGATTTTTTTTTTTTAATTTGTCTGTGAACTTTTCCTAGATTAGAATTAGTGGCTGGCTTTAATCCCATTGTAAAATGGTAGATGCTAGAGTACTCAGACATCCAGAATATGATAGAACTAAGTTAATAATCTGGAGAATTCTGTTTTTAAGTCATAGTTTGAAAACTGTCTACTTTACTCAGATTAGTCCTGCTAGACTTGCTAATGTGTCAGAGGCTATGACTTATACTGGGTCACTTGGAAGTCCTTCAACAGATGATTTCTGCTTAACACATATATCAGGTATCTGAATTTTTTACCCTTTATCATTCAACCCATATGTTTCAGAATAATAACTAAAAATAATACTTTACTAACAATGTCTCTTAGCTGTGGGAATTTATTTTTTTCAGAAGTGGAAATTTCAAGAGAGTAAGGATAATTGAACCCAAGAATAGACTACCATGGGAATCTCTCCATTCTTGGGGAACATAAAGAAAAGGAAATGCAACCATCTGCTAGATGGGCTAGACATAGCCCTGTCCAGAGTGGGTGGTCTCTTGGGCTCCTTTTCAGCTCTAGGTATCTATGATTTTTTTGTAGAGACAAAAACGAATGGTTTGGATTTTTTTAATACTGTGAATATGTCTTTTCTCTTAAAAATCTTCATTGGTTTTATTAAATTACAGAGTTAACACAACCTCTTTCAAAAAGAATGTGAAAATTCATCCCCGACCCCAATCCAATTCCATTCCTCAGATAAAGTTACCCTTTATCTGAGTATAGAAGGTACCCTTCCAGGATTTTTTCCAGGGATGTATGAAAGCATTTTATGAATATATCTTTATATGCTAAAGAAACTACATATATGTCTGTTAGTAGACATGTCTTTAAATCTACATAAACAGACGTGCATAACTTCTTTTCTTTGATAAAAATGAGAGTTCTTCAAAACTCCCATCTGAACACTTCCTCTGTCCTAACTTAAGTATTTATTGTTCTCCTTTTCCCTTCCTCTCAACCTCTTTATTCTGTACAACTGAAAGTCAAAGAACCTTTCTGAAAAAGGATGACTCCAATAGAGGGTGGGATGGAGAAGATGCAGAGAAGCCAGGATGATAATCTTCTTCAGTTGGCATATACCATATACATGTGTTGTGCGTGTGTGTGTGTGTCTCCATACATCTATATTACCCATTTTGTAAAGTTTATCTATCCTAATTTATACAGGATATGGAGTAGAATCACTGTGTCTAGGATATGCCTCTATTTTTATTATATAATTTTTAATTTAAATTCAATTAGCCACCATACAGTACATCATTAGTTTCAGATGTAGTATTCAATAATTTATCAGTTTCATATAACACCCAGTGCTCATCACATCATGTGCCCTCCTTAATGGCCATCACCCAATTACCCCATCTCTCTACCCACCTCCCCCTCAGTTTGTTCTCCATAGTTAAAATTCTCTCATGGTTTTTTTCCCTCTCTGATGACCTCCCTTCAGTTTTCCCTCCCTTACCCTATGATCCTCTGTGCTGTTTCTTATATTCCACATGTGAGTGAAACCATATGATAATTGTCATTGTCTACAGCCATACCACTCTGAACATGCCCAATCTCATCTGATGTGTCTCTATTTTTATTGTAACTTTCTTCAAAGGAACCCAAGAAGCTCCTGTAAGATATTTTGTTGTGAACTGTGCTTATACACATCACACAGCATCTTGTTATTCCCCAAAGAATTCACTTGTCTGGGGGCTGAATAGAGTATGGGTGTTGCTCTCGAGTGAACTCAAAATTGATATCTTAGTTCAGGGAACAGTCAGCTGACAGTAAAGAGGAGAGGAGCATAAGGAAACTATGAGTGGAATCAATTTCAGCAAATTGTAGGGGCGCCTGGGTAGTGCAGTTGTTAAGCGTCCGCCTTCAGCTCAGGGAGTGATCCTGGCGTTCCGGGATCGAGCCCTGCATCAGGCTTCTCCACTGGGAGCCTGCTTCTTCCTCTCCCACTCCTCCTGCTTGTGTTCCCTCTCTTGCTGGCTGTCTCTCTGTCAAATAAATAAATAAAATCTTAAAAAAATTTTTTTCAGTGAAGTGTAGAACCAGGAAATCAGACAGAGTAAAACAGAGTAACTTTTTTTTCTTTGATGTAGTGTTCCATGATTCATTGTTTGCCTATAACACCCAGTGCTCCATGCAATATGTGTCCTCTTTAATACCATCACTGGGCTAGCCTATCCCCCCACCACCCTCCCCTCTAAAACCCTGTTTGTTTCCCGGAGTCCATAGTCCCTCATGGTTCATTTCGCCCTCTTTTTAACCCCCCCCCCTCATTTTCCCTTTTCTTCTCCTACTGATCTCCCTGCTATTCCTTATGTTCCACAAATGAGTGAAACCATATGATAATTGTCTTTCTCTGCTTGACTTATTTCACTTAGCATAATCTCCTCCAGTCCCATTCATGTTGATGCAAATGTTGGATGATCATTCTTTCTGATGGCTGAGTAATATTCCGTTGTACATATGGACCACATTTTCTTTACCCATTTGTCTGTTGATGGGCATCTCAGCTCCTTCCACAGTTTGGCTATTGTGGACATTGCTGCTATGAACATTGGGATGCACGTGTCCCTTCTTTTCACTACACCTGTATCTTTGGGGTAAATACCCAGTAGTGCAATGGTTGGGTCATAGGGTAGCTCTATTTTTAACTTCTTGAGGAACCTCCGTACTGTTTTCCAGAGTGGCTGTACCACCTTGCATTCCCCTTTCTCCACATCCTCTCCAACATTTGTTGTTTCTTGCCTTGTCAATTTTTGCCATTCTAACTGGCGTAAGGTGGTATCTCAATGTGGTTTTGATTTGAATTTCCTGATGGCTAATGATTTTAAACATTTTTTCTTGTGTCTGTTAGCCATTTGTATGTCTTCATTGGAAAAGTGTCTGTTCATATCTTCTGCCCATTTTTTGATTTGATTATTTGTTTCTTGGGTATTGAGCTTGAGAAGTTCTTTATAGATCTTGGATACCAGCCTTTTATCCTTAGTGTCATTTGCAAATATCTTCTCATATTCCGTGGGATGCCTCTTAGTTTTGTTGACTGTTTCCTTGGGTGTGCAGAAGCTTTTTATCTTGATGAAGTCCCAAAAGTTCATTTTGCTTTTGTTTCCCTTGCCTTTGGAGACATGCAATGAAAGAATTTGCTGTGGCCTATGTCAAAGAGGTTGCAGGCTATATTCTCCTCTATGATTTTGATGGATTCCTGTCTCACATTGAGGTCTTTCATCCATTTGGAGTTTATCTTTGTGTATGGTGTGAGAGAGTGGTCAAGTTTCATTCTTCTGTATGTAGCTGTCCAATTTTCCCAGCACCATTTATTGAAGAGACTGTCTTTTTTCAACTGGATGTTTTTTCCTGCTTTGTCAAAGAGTAGTTGACCACAGAGTTGAGGGTCCATTTCTGGGTTCTCTGTTCTGTTCCATTGGTCTATGTGTCTGCTTTTGTGCCAGTACCATGCTTCTTTGTGATCACAGCTTTGTAATATAGCTTGAAATCTGGCAATGGGATGCCCCCAGCTTTGTTTTTCTTTTTCAACATTTCCGTGGTGATTTGGGGTCTTTTCTGATTCCACACAAATTTTAGGATTGTTTGTCCAAGCACTTTGAAAAATGTCATTGGTATTTTGATCGGATGTCTTTGAAGGTGTAGATTGCTCTGGGTAGCATAGATATTTTACCTATGTTTGTTCCTCCTATCCATGAGCATGGACTGTTTTCATATCTTTTTATGTCTTCTTCAATGTCTTTCATTTAATGGTTTTTGGTGCTACTGTAGAAGGAATCAATTCCCTGATTTCTCTTTCTTCAGTCTCGTTGTTAGTGTATAGAAATGCAACTGATTTCTGAGCATTGATTTTGTGTCCTGCCACATTACTGAATTGTTGTATGAGTTCTAGTAATTTGGGGGTGGAATCTTTTGGATTTTCCATATAAAGTATCATGTCATCTGCGAAGAGAGATGGTTTGACTTCTCCTTTGCCATTTGAATACCTTTTATTGATTTTTGTTGCCTGATTGCTGTTGCAAGGACTTCTAGTACTATGTTGAACAATAATGGCAAGAGTGGGCATCCTTGTCATGT